>NW_024104940.1:0-99879 GCF_003945595.2 Pipra filicauda
TGCTCAGCCTCTGAGGGCGAGCAATGAAACCCACAGGATAATTTAGGGCTTGCTGGAAATATCCCAATCAATATTTCAGAACAAAGGGCCAGTTTTCTTTAAGCTGAGACTTTAAAATGTCGTTTTGCATTTTTTTTTTTTACGCTCCCTAAAACAAGAGGCAAAGTAACTCGAGCACAAACTTCCTGACAGTTAATTTGCCCTCGTTGCCTTAAAGCCTTGTAATTCGACTTTTTTAAAACATTAAAAAAAAAAAAAAAACAAAAACAACTGAAAGAGGGGGTTAAAAAAAATCATTTCCAAGTGGAAACAGCGATTCCATCTCCCAATTTCAAAATTATATTGAAAATGCATCTCTTGGCTGGGGCATTATCTTGAGGAGGATGAAACGTTTCATTAGCAGTGACACCTTCCCATAACTGCAAATTTATCAAATGCATTGATAGGGGCCTTTCAGGGAAACCACAGCTCTGTGGGGGAGCTTTGCTGTTTGAGACACCTCTGCACTGCCCTGGGAATTGTTCCATTCCAGCGGGAATCGGGGTTTTCTGGCTGGGAGATGCTCACACACACATGGCAGTGGGTCAGAAAGGCACCAGTGTGGCTGGAGGAGCCGCTTGGAAATTAGAAATCCTGGGATGCTCATCCCTGGGTGTCTGTCCTTAGGGTGCTCAACCCTGGGGTGATCACTCCTGGAGTGTTCATCCCTGGGGTGTCCATCCTTGGGGTGTTCATTCCTAGGATGTTCATTCCTAGGATGTTCATTCCTAGGATGTTCATTCTGGGGGGACTCATCCCTGAGATGTTCCTTCCTGGGATGTCCATCCTTGAACTCTTCAACCCTGGGATATTCATCCCTGGGAGGTTCATTCCTTGGATGTTCACCCCTGGGATGCTTATCCTTGGACTGTTCATCCTTGGAGTGTTCATGCCTGGGATATTCATCCCTGGGAGGTTCATTCCTGGGATATTCACCCCTGGGGTGTTTATCCTTGGACTGTTTATCCCCGGGAAGTTCATTCCCAGGATGTTCATCCCCGGGGTGTTCATTCTTGGGATGTTCCTGGCTGGGATGTTGATCCTTGGACTGTTCATCCCTGGAATGTTCAGCCCTGAGATGTTCATCCTTGGGGTGTTCATGCCTGGGATATTCTCTTCTGGGATGTTGATCCTTGGGATATTCCTTTCTGGGATGTTCTGGGGTGTTAATCCCTGGGATGTTTATCCTTGGGCTGTTCATCCCTGGGATGTTTATCCTTGGGCTGTTCATCCCTGAGATGTTTATCCTTGGGCTGTTCATCCCTGGGATGTTTATCCTTGGACTGTTCATCCCTGAGATGTTTATCCTTGGGCTGTTCATCCCTGAGATGTTTATCCTTGGGCTGTTCATCCCTGGGGTGTTTATCCTTGGGCTGTTCATCCCTGGGAAGTTCATCCCTGGGCTGTTCATCCTTGGTTTGGGAAAGCCTCTTCCACACCCTCCAGCCACACATGGAGCCAAGCCAAGATCTAGTTTGATCCATCCCTGGTGACACACGGGGGATTGGGATCATCCCTGATTTTGGGGGGCAGCACAGCCTGGTTTTCCCTCCGGATCCCTCCTCAGGAGGTGGCTCGGGAAGGACTGTGGTGGCTCCTCCTGCTGTGTCCTCACAGGTCAAGGAGCTCCTTGTGCACGAGCGATGGCAAACACAACTGCTTGGGAATATAGCCCTGGAGCTCCTGGATGTGCTGGGATGATAATAATGGAGCCTTGGGATAACACTCCCGTTGTCCTGGGCTGATCCCACAGCAAGGGAGGGGGGAATTCTGCCCCTCTGCCTCCTCAGGTGAGACCCCCCTGCAGAGCTGCCTCCAGTCCTGGGGAACAACAGCAGGAGGACGTGGAAGTGTTGGAGCAAGTCCAGAGGAGGCCCCAGGATGATCAGAGGGCTGGAGCAGCTCTGCTGGGAGGAAAGGTTGGGAGAGCTGGGATTGTTCAGCCTGGAGAAGAGAAGCTTCCAGGACCTGAAGGAAAGATGGAGAGAGATTATGGACAGGGAATGACAGGACAAGGGAGAATGGCTTCAAACTGGCAGAGAGAAGGTTTAGATTAGATATTGGGGAAAAAATTCCTCCCTGGCCCAGGTTGCCCAGAGAAGCTGTGGCTGCCCCTGGATCCCTGGAAGTGTCCAAGGCCAGGTTGGAGCAACCTGGGCTGGTGGAAGGTGTCCCTGTCCATGGCAGGGGGTTGGAACAAGGTGAGCTTTAGCATCCCTTCCAACCCAAGCCATTCCATGACTCTGTGATGTTGCAACCAGGACATTCCACATCCATTTTGGCCAAGAGAAGCAGCCCAGCCTGGATGACACAACATCCACCAGTGATCCAGACTCCGTTCCCAGGTCTGAAATTACCACTGGGTGATTTTTACTCACATTAACTCATTTCTCCTCACATTTATTACCTTCTAAAGTGTATGGGCAGCTCTTAAAAAGCATTTGGGTGTGTGAATACAAATGATTTGAGGCTGGGAGGATCAGCTGAGAGACCAGAAGGTTGTGCTGCCATTCAGAGGGACCGTGACAGGGTGGGGAAATAGGCACAGAGGCCCCTCACAGAGCTCAGGAAAGGGAATTTTGGCTGTTCCTCATCCTCATGCTTACAAGAGGTGGAATAAGGGAGTAGAAGAGGCCCCAGGAAAACAAAGCAGGATGAGGGTTGGGGTGCCCTGATGGCAGCTGCCCACACTCTGCCCCAGTGTTTGGAGGGCAGAGGAAGGGCCAGGACTTGCAGATGAATCATGGCAGGATAATGTTGCTGCAAATCACCGGGGCTGTGCTCTGCCCACCGAGGGGATGACGGAAAGCTCCACGTTGATTTATCCCAGGGTGATCCATCTCTCCTCCCTTGCTCCTCGGCACATACATCACTGGAGCCATCCAACAGGACTGGCTGCTCCAAGTGTTCAAAGTCATTCCCTGCTGCTCAGGGCACATCCAGCGCCGGGATCAGGGAGGGGAGGGACAAGAGCGCTCAGAGAATCCCAGAGAATCCTCCCTCCCACCACGCCCTGTGGTTTTCCTCCCCTCTCCTGCCCACAGTTTATTGTAGGTTTGGAGACCTTAACAGGAGCAGCTCCACTCCAGGGAGGAGAGTTACAGTTTGTGTTGTTCTCGTGACTCTTTATAGGAGGGAATGATGACACTGGAAGCCCCAGAGCAGTTGGAACGTGCACAGTGGGTTGATCTGAGCACACAGTGACTGTCACATTCCCTTCTTGCCCTGTGTCCCATCAGCTCATGATATAATTAATGATATAATTATTAATGATAATCACAGGTAATGCATTACCTGTTCCTGTGCTGCACAATGCACAGCTTGATCTGCCCATAAATGTGTCCCTTTGAGGGGGGATTCCTCTGCCCTGAGGGATATATTTGGTTTTAGGAGTGTAACCATGAGCTAATCACCATCAAGCCATTGGAAAGTTGGGGAGGGGAGAAATAAGATCCATTTTCAGCTGGGTCAAACAATTCCTTTTGAAGAGACCACTGACCAGTTGACAAAGTCCTGATTGATCAGGAGTTGGACTCAGTCTTGGAGGTCTTTTCCAACCTAAATGCTTCTATGACTTCAGAGGAAGTCTGGAGTAACCAACAGACCCAGCAACACGTCCCTGTTACACATGGAAAAGGAGAGGAGATGAATTCTGCTTACTTTCTAAATGCTTTGTTGGACTTCACTTGTTATGTTCCACCAGGGCTCGTCAAAAACCCACCCAAGGAGCTCTGCACCTGCCCCAGGAGGGGGAGGGATGATCCCATTCCTGCCAGGCACAGCCTGGCCTTGCTCAAAACCATTGGAAGGAGGTTTCCAGCTGCCTACTTTTGTTTCCCAATTAATAAAGGGTAAATGACACTTGGATAGGTGCTGCTGTTCCTTGAGCTAGTCCTTGGGAACCTGGTGTTCCTCATCTTAATGGTTCAGACATCCAGCCTGCTCTTCCAGCAGTGACCATCCCAGAAGATCATCCAACTGTTGCTGCTCCAGACTCCTGACTTTTTAAAGGCACGTGGAAGTGCTGTGCCTTCAGCAAACACATCAATCACTTGTGGCTGCAGCCCAGTGTGATGTGATTCATTAACTGGAAAAAAAAAAATTAAGCTTTGAACACACGAGGGGAAAATATGAATCAAATAATCATTTGCAAATGTGCCGCACAATAAATCTGAAGCGTTTATCTGGCAGGTGTTATTCGAGCAGTTTGAGTGATCAGCTGCAAATTTGCAGATCATAATAATTATGAACAAGTGTAGGAACAAGCAGAGCTTAATCAATAGGGCTGAGGGAGCGGGAACAGTGTGACATGTGTGCTTGATCTGGGGCTCTCACCAGGCCCAGACCCGGCGGGGAGGTGGGGAAGGAACACACTGTTCACCTGGGACAAATCGATGGAAAACAGCCTGGGATCATTCTGTGCCAGCTCAGATTTGCCCAGGCAGCCTGCATGCCTTGCTGTCTCTCCTGCCTCTCCCTGTCAGACTGTCTGGCTGGGAAAAACACAGCTCAACAGGATTTATACCATGCCCCAAACAGTGCTCTGGGCTGGCAGATGGTTTGCAGGCAGGACAGGGCTCAACACTGAGAGCAGCTGAGAAGCAGCAAGAGGGGCTTGTGTTTCTATTTGTGTCAGCCTTTGGAGCCAGGAACTTCAAAGAAAGGTCCTTAACTCCTTAAAGGAGGTTAAAATAAAGGGGTGCATAAAGGTCCTGAGATTTGTATCAGCTTCACTGTTACCCAGGTGAAAAGCAGAGGCACTGCCAGGTGCTCTCCGTGGGAAGAGAAGGAGGAAAGGATGAGCTGAGATTCACCTGAGCCACAACAAGAGACGATGCCTGGGCTGGAGACACGCTCAGACATCTCCAGGAGGGCAGAGAATGGGAACTTGTGTCGTTGTCCATGTCCATGAGGGCCACAAACCCGTGGATGGTGTTGCTGTAAATGCAGGAATGAATGTGAAGCACTCAGGGCACTGAACCCACCCCAGGAATTCTGTAACCACTCTGTTGTTTCAGTGTCACACCCACCATGTCCGGGCCATGCTGCGTCTGCAGGGATGGAATCATGGAATCACAAGGTGGTGTGGGTTGGAAGGGATGTTAAAGATCAGCCAGTCCCACCCCCTGCCATGGGCAGGGACACCTTCCACTACCCAGGTTGCTCCAAGCCCCATCCAGCCTGGCTGGAACACTTCCAGGGATGGGGCAGCCACAGCTTCTCTGTCCAACCTTTTCCAGGACCTGACAACCCTCTGAGTAAACAATTTCTTCCCAAAGTCTAATCTAACCATTGCCCCTTGGCCTGTCACTATTACCACAGAAAAACTCCCTCTCCCTTTATTTTATAAGCCCCTTCAGGCACTGGAAGAAGCTTGAAGATCTCCCTGGATCCTCCTCTTCTCCAGCTGACACCCCCAGGTCTCCCAGCCCGACTCCAGAGGGGTCACGTCCAGTCTGAGCATCATGTTGATGTGGCCCCAATCCCAGCTGAGCTGGCAGCTCAAGGGCTCTCCTCACCACCCACCCTCTCTGCCACAGCACTGAGGTGCCCCAGCAGCTTAGCAAACCCTCCCCATGAGAATCTGGGGCAGGACAATAATCTGTCTCTTCAGCCTCACCCATGGAATTGTTTATTTTGCTCAGGTCAGGACACTCAGCAACAACAGAGGTTGCAATGGCAGCTGGAGATATTGTGTCCAAGCCAGACACCTTCCTTTATTAACTCCCAGATAATCTCTGCCTTTCCCCTTCAGAGACATGTATTAATATTCCACTTGGAAAGACAGAAAGGAAATCAATGGAGCGGAAAGCTCGGCGTGTTGTTTGTGGCAGCCAGGAAGGATTCATTTGCCTTCTGACGCTCTGTTGTGACAGATGGTTACTTTGTGCTGCTCCATCCTGCAAAATTAAGATCTTTATTGGGAGAAGCCATGACAGATTTCATGAGGGCAGCAGTTTTAGGAGAGACACCCAACAAAGAGCTGCAGAACCTCCCTCGTGCCGTCACGAGCCGTGGCAGGTCAGGACAATTCATTTGCTCCGGAGCTCTTTGTGCTCCAGGTCCTGTAAATCCTGGCCGTGTTGGGGATGGCAGGAGTTGATCAAATCCAATTCAGCTGCTGCATTGTGATGAGTTCATGTTTTCCCATGGGAGTGACAGCGTTCCCACTCCAAAGTAAACTCCATGGATTTAACCCCTTGCTCGTTAACCTTGGCTGCCTGGCACTGTCCATCCTCTCTGGGTGGTTTTGGTTTCATGAATGACCTGAGCTGCCCTTCCTTTATTGAACAAAGAGCGACCTCCTTCCCAAACCCCTCCATCAGTCACTCGCTGCTCTCCCAAAGCACCACGAGGGAACCTCGTGAAAACACCCCAAGGGGGGCCTTGCAAAAACCCCCCAGGGTTGAGGTGCAAAGCATTTCTTCTTCTGAGATGAATTTAATATGGCCTCCCCATTTCCAACAGCAGGGCACAGCAACCTCTTCCTCCTCTTCCATTTTCTGAGCTATTTCCTCTTATTATTCACTGAGAAAATTCCATCTGAGTCATGCCTGAATTCCAACCAGTGCAATTAAGTTCCAGCAGCCTCTTCAGCTGGTAAATCCTGAGGTGAGGCTTTGCTGGGTGTTTATGAAAATTTGCTTTCCTGTAATGAGTCAGCCCTGTCTGAACATTAAAGACATGATTCAATTGAATCGAATCGAATTTATCAGATTCCTTCCCTTTAAACCTGCTCTGTGTTCGGTTTGCCTGTTGAAATCAGTGAACCCTCTCAAATGAAACAGTGCAGGAAACACTTCCCAAGGAAAGACTCGTATTTTAGAGGAACAAACCACAGAAAGAAAGCTCCAGGAGGCTGTGCTGGTATTTGGCTTTGCTCCCACCTGTTGGCAGGGCAAAAAATCCTCAAAAAAACCCCAAAAAAACATATTAAATTTGGGAAATATCGTTGCTTAACAACTGGAGTTCCAATTTCATCCCCCTCCCCGAATTGCTGTGCTCAGTCCTTGGCAAAGAGCTGCAGGCTGTGATATACTGCAGAACACAGAGCACTTATTGACCAAAACACGAGACCATGTCCAAGAATACCAAGTTTTATTGATTTGTTTTCTTGTAGCCGGTGCTTTCCCCTGAAAGCTGCAGCATGATCATGATTTGTTTTCATCTCCCACTTTTATATATCTATTGATTGAGGGACGGGGAGAAACAAAAAGGAGAATTGAAGTCTGGGCTTCGGATCCGGCCTTTTCTTGTGTTTGCCAAGAGCTTGAGAGCCCTGAGAAAGAATATAAATTTTCAAGCACAGTTATCTGGGGATCACTGCTAATGGAGGGTGGAAAATGCTCCTGAGCAATTCATTAAGGATGTTTGGTCTATACCAAGGAAGGGACACCTCCTACCCCATCCCTTTGCCAACCAGACAAGGAGTTAAGGTCACCTTACCCACCTAGAGAGGAGGGTAAACCTCCTTTTTTAAGGTCCTCAGTTCTCTAGGAATTGTCTGACCACTCACAAACACAGAACAAAACAATATGGACTTGTAATTGCATATTTATATATAATTATATATTATACATAATATATTTATATATAATTATATATTATACATAATATATTTATATACAATTATATTATATATTATACATTATAATTATATATTTTATATAATATTTTTATATATAATTACATATTATACGTATTATATGGACTTGTGATTACATATTTACATATAATTATATACTACATATAATATATTTATATGTAATTTTATATTAAATATATATTATAATTATATATTATAACATAATATATTTATATATAACTGTATATTTATGTAATTATATATTTAGTAAAAAAAAAAATCTTATCATTAAATTCTAATCAAAGTCCTGGTGCTCTTGTAAGGCAGTTTATTTATTTATCAGATCAATGTATTGATCCAGTATAGAAAATGTTGTTTGCTCTAAGATTTCTGCTATGGATGACTGGAAAAACAAATTTTTCCAAGGTCAAGAAAGGACCAAACCCTCAGACTGGAAACTGCCCTCAGTGGGCTCAGATGGGCTGTTCAGGTTCTACTGCTCCTGTCCAGAAAAAAGAAATTAACCCTCATTATATTCCACAAAGACTTCTGAGGTTTCAAATTCTCTCTTTTTTTTTTCCCAGCACAGAACAAACCCAGAATATTTTGACACATCACTTTGTGAATTTTTCTTTCTGCCATCTCTCTACCTTTCTATCTCTTTCTCCTTCTCAAGCTCCAGAAAATTCCCCATCCAAACCCATCCTCAACACCAATATAGATCTCCAGGAGCAGATGGGTCCAGCAGCAGGTTTGGAGGACAGGCCATTGCAGCAGAAATGTTCTGCCCAGGCAGCCTTGGGGAGATCAAATGTAGGCATTTTACCAGCTAATGAACAATAAGGGAACACTCCCTTGGACTTCTGCTTCCCTGGGATTAAATACAGACCTAAAGTTACCAGCCTTCAGCTGGAAAATGGACTTTAAAAAAGTTATGTATTTGGGGGTTAGAACATCCAAACATGTCATGCAGGGATGGGGAACTCAAAGCCCAGGGGAAACAACTGCAGACATCACATCTGGAAAATCCCAGGATCGCTGAGGTTGGAAAAGCCCTCCCAGCCCATGGATCCCCCTGTGCCCGATGCCCACCTGGTCCCCCAGCCCAGAGCACTGAGTGCCACAGCCAGGCCTTCCTGGGACACCTCCAGGGCTGGGCACTCCAAACCTCCCTGGGCAGCCCCTGCCAAGGCCTGACCACGCTTTCCATGGAGAAATTCCTCCTGGTCTCCAACCTGAGCCTCCCCTGGGTCAGAGAGACCTAAAGTGCATGTTTTACTCTTTGTTTGAGAACCATAACAAAGGAAAGCAATTGCAAAGGCGGGCAGAGCATTTCCCTTCCAAACACCACTGAAGCAAACAGGGCTGGCACCTCCAGCAGCAGCACATTTGCTCTGCTCACGGGGCTCTCACTATCCTTGGATGAGGTTTCCAGGTCTCAGGTTGGGGCTGAGCACAAATCAAAAGGGTAACTCACATTTCGACAGCCTCGGGGAGATGGACACGCAGCTCCTGCTCAGCCAGATAAGACTGTGGTGTCCAAAACCCACAGACAGCCTGGAAAAACCTCATCCCATCCATTCCCTCAGAGATGAAAATGTCAGCTCTGCTTTCCTGGGCACGGGCAAAGGAATGTCTGGATCCAGTGGCTGCCACTGACCTGCTGGGTGACCCTCAGTGCTTTATTCCTTTCAATTTTTTGGCAAGACAACCTCCTGCCCACGCTCCAGCACCTGGGAACTGGCACCACTCTGGTGGTGCTGGTGGCAAGATGCCAAGAACATTCCTACAGCTGGGAGCAGAGGTGACTCCTCACATTTTTTTTAAGTCAAAAGTCCCAGATTTGAATCCAAATTTTAAAAGGGCCAGGATGTAACATATTCCAAGAGCTCAGAGATCCTGTGCTGGAAGATGTTCTGGGCGTACAAAGCTGCCTCATTATCCTGCTCATGTTTGAGAAGCAGGTGCACAAACCTCCATCCAAGAAATGTTTGCATGGAATTGGCATCACCTGTGGAGACAAAACAATCATTTTTAGATGGGAACAAAGGAAATGGAAAGTATTCCTTCCCTCTCCCACATTTCTGCAAAAAAAAAGATCATCTGAGTCATCCAAATGGCTACTTTTGTAAACCCTCTGTGCTAATACACCACAACAAGCGGTGCAGACTGTGTTTTTCATCATGATGCTTGATGCAAAATATAATAAAAATTAAGTGAGACAGTATTATATTTCAATTAAAACTCCATGAAAATTTTGGCTGTGCTTTTTAATGTGATCCTGTTAATTAAACCGAGCCCCCGCGTTCTGGAGTCTTATAAAATGTCTTGGAAAAGGATAAAAAAATAATAGCAGAAATAAAATTGGGCTATTTATCTACCAGGAGATTAAAGGGCTTCTTGTTTCCTTTTGTGAATTTAGATTTCCAGAATTAAATGAGTGTGAAGTAATGATATTTTTCAGCAGAATCATTATCATTTTTATTGCAGTGGAATGTAGGCAGCATTTCACTGTTATTGTACTTAACTCACCTAATTGGACCTCTCCACTCCCTGAGCACATCCACCTCCCAGGGCTGGAGAAAGGGTCACAGAATCCAGCCTTTGCCTTCAAATTATTGCCAATCCTTTGAAGGAATTCTCTCTCCTGGGCTGCTCCAGGTAGTAGGCACAAAGCTATTACTTGTTTAAATATCCATCAATGCTTTCTTAGAATCTCCACAAGCCCTGTTTTTACAGCATATACCATATTTACGATGTATAATGCATAAAAGATACACTTAAAACATAGTTCATTACCCAGATATATAAGGTATAAAATAGAAATGCACTCCTGGCGTGGACAGGCAGAGGGGTGGAAGCAGAAATATGGATGTAGGAGCACAAAGCCTGTCGATGTCCTTTTGATAAAGTAATTACTGCATTGAAATTGCATCCAGAGAAGTGACAGCAGAGAATGTTGAAGGGACAGGGAGTGCTCTGTCTCCGTGTCTGCACAAAGACACCTTCACCTGCCACCTGAACAGTCTGTAGGAGAGCACAGCAGCCCCTGAACAGGGCACAGGGCACTGCAGGAAAAGCATGGGAAGAGGAAAAGCCTTGTGATGCAGCTCCCCGAGTGGGCAGAGCTGCTGGTGGCCTGGATCCGGGTGCAGAAGGCACAGCTGAGGCTGGAGCTGGGGCTGGCACAGCCTTTGGGCACCATCCTGGGCACAGTTTGGGCTGAGTCAGAGCCAGGCCGTGCTCAGGGGCTGGACAGGCAGCTCCTGGTGTGTGACCAGCTGAAAGTGCCCTGAAAGGGACAAGAACTGGGTGTTTTCCAGTCATTCTGCATAAATTTTCTTATAAATTTTAAGGCTTTCCCATCCATGTGAGTAGAGCAGAGAGTTACTTCAGGGCAGCCCTGGTTCAGCCAACAGGAACACCCAGCAGGATCCACTCCAGGGAATCATTTAGGATGGAAAAGACCCTGAAGTCCATCGAGTCCAGCTATTCCCCAGCACTGCCAAGGCCACCACTGACCACGTCCCCAAGTGCCACAGCTCTAAGGCTTTAAATCCCTCCCAGGATGGGGACTCCACCACTGCTCTGGGCAGCTGTGCCAGGGCTGGACAGTCCTTTCAGGGAAGAATTTTTTCTGATATCCAACCTGAACCTCCCCTGGTGCAGTTTAAGGCTGTTTCCTTTTGTCCTGTTGCTTGTTCCCCTGGAGAAGAGCCCGACCCTCACTTGGATCCACCCTCCTGCCAGGGAGTTGTACAGGGCAAGAAGATCCCTCCTTGTCTCATTAATCTGACTTTTCACCACACATTAATCCATCCCTATTCCCATGCCTGCTTTATGAAAGCTAAAGGGCATCAGGAAGAAAGGAATCCTGCTCCCAGTGACAGGAATAGGAATTTTGGGACTAAAGGTTAACGTGGATTGGAGTGTCCTGGGTATTATCTGGGGACTTAAAAAACAACTAGGAAATGAGTAAGAGTGATAATGATCCTATGATTCCCACCAGGAAGAATAATGAGGTTTTTCCTGCAGAATTCCAGATTTTTAGAAGCATCTGAAACTTGGAGTGGTTATAGAAAACATATATATTTCCTTTTACTAGTTTATTTACCATGGTACTGAATGTTGTTTGGGGCACTCATTGCACACCTTGAAATCAGTTTATGGTGCAATTTGGAGTGTGATATCAAAGATGTGTACACCCATCAGCCTGGGTCAATGCCATCATTTATATTTTCCTCCCTTCTTAGCTTTGATTTTGTCACTCATTGACCTCTGAAGACTTATCCATGGAAATTTTTAATCCTGGACTGACAGATGGACACCGAGTGAATATGAAGCTGTTTGTTCATCTCTCAGAAAAATAACAACACACAGGCTGGGACCTCCAGAGAGGTGCAATAAAACTGGGGAATCATCTTGTAAACTGAAGGAGAGATCTCTTCTGATAACATATATTTGTCAGCCTGACATTCTTTATTGCTCTTCAAAGTCCAAGCCTTAATGGGGACTGTGGGGCCAGGAGACTTTATGATGACAAGTCAGGGCTGGGTCAGAAGTTCTCTGCCCTCAAGGCTTTCACTGCTGCTCTTCCTGCACAGAAGAGAGGAAATTAAACTGAAGAGATATTTTATTATAAAGAAGCTTCTTGGGTTTCTTCTGGCTTTTCTCTGCTTCTGATTCTCCCTCCATGATTCTTAAATTAATTGTATTAGGAGATGAAAAATTCTCCTCGAGATATTCTGAGATTCTGTGGTTCGGTGAAGCTGGTGCAGAAATGCTGATTTCAGGATCCCAGGCTTCATGGTGGGCTTTAATTGCTTTGGCCAGGTGCATGTGGGAGGTTTGGTGACACAGGCAGTGAACCAGAACAGATTTCGCTGTAATACCGAGATTTTGAAATGGTTTTTCGATGCACGGAGTTGTAAGCACTGCTCAACATAAAATGGGTTTTATAAGACCAGCAGATTTTTTTTTCACCTCTCCCTCTCAAGTAAAGTGTCAGAGGCTCCTGGAGATGAGCCTGCACAGAGGAGGGGAGGCCTGAGACTGATCTCAGTAAATCAGAAGTGACAGCAGCGAAGTCACTGATGTGCTGCTGGTGGAGAGTAAAGGTTGGTGACAGTGGCACTGGGGGATTTGGGAAAGTCCACATGGCCAAAGCTCAGCTCTGGCAGCACCTGCCCACCCTGCAGGAGTGCTGTGAGACCCCCTGGCTGAGGTGGGCAGGGGGAAACCACAGTCCTGCCGAGAAAGTGCTTCTCCCACTGTTGGGTGTGTGAGAGCTGGGGAGGAGCTCCTCACCTGTGGGACACCTGGGCACAAATCCCTGTCTGTTCCCTGGCGGAATGATTGCTGCCCAGAGAAGCTGTGGCTGCCCCTGGATCCCTGGAAGTGTCCAAGGCCAGGTTGGAGGGGGCTTGGAGCAACCTGAGCTAGTGGAAGGTGTCCCTGCCTATGGCAGGGGGTGGAACTGGATGAGCTTCCAACTCAAACCATTCTGGGGTTCTCTGATGTTATGATGCCACACATGTAAGTCATTCTATGGAACAAAAGCCTCCAAGACAGATGCTTTCCCAGTGCCTCCTAATGCTGGAAGGCTGGGCTGGGGCTGAGGGAGGGTTTGGTGTCAGACCTGCAGCCCTTTGAGCCTGTTTGCCACGAGCACAAAGGGCTGGAGCCTCTGCCCTGAGGGCTCTGCTGGCAGCTGCTGGGTTTGTCTCCTTCCCTTGGGCTGGTGGTGCCTGGAATGGCAACCAAGACACAGACACAGGATGGGCTTGATACAGGTTCCACCTGAAAAGTTTCTTCATGTGCTCTCCGTGTCCTGCAGAGCCCGTCTCCAGCAGGGCAGGAACTCCTTGGTATTCCCATCCTTCCTCCCCAGAGATTATGGAATCCCAGACTGGTTTGGGTTGGAAGGGACCTTAAAGCTCACCCAGTTCCACCCCCTGCCATGGGCAGGGACACCTTCCACCAGCCCAGATTGCTCCAACCTGGCCTTGGACACTTCCAGGGATCCAGGGGCAGCCCCAGCTTCTCTGGGCACCCTGTGCCAGGGCCTCCCCATCCTCCCAGGGAGGGATTTTTTTCCTAGGATCAGTTAACCCTGAGGGTGGCACCCTTGGCTCATTTGCACCCTCTGAGTGCCACCAGCATTTTTTGAGACCTCATTTCCAGCATTTTCCGTGGTGATATCCGTGCAGGGAGCAACGAGCAGCTAAAACCTTATATCCACTTTTAATCACACTAAATCAATGCACCATAAGGGGGAGGTTTAAAACCAATTTTTTATGCATGGCTGCTTACATTGAAAAGACTCATTACAACCCAAATCAATCACCAGAGCCTGTAACTCCGAAGTAACTCCTGTGTTGAATCAATGATGGAGACAGGGGGGTGGAGGGATGGAACAATGAGAGGGAGTGGGAAGGTGTTAAATAAAACAAAGCCTTCCTGAAATATTTTGCCTTTCCTCTAAGACACAAACAGCTCCTTCGGTGTGTCGGGCTGTAATTTAGGGAGGATTTTCCGGGTCTGTAGGTCTGGTTTTAGACGAGCTGTTGCTCCAGGACCACAAGAGGGCAACGGAGATTGGAGCCAGAGCCGTGCCCGGGCTGAGGAGCGGGATGGGGGCTCCTGGCTCTGCCCACCCGAAAAATACCATTCCCCACCAGGCAGGGAAAAAGTGATGAAGTGTGACAATAAGAGCTCTCAGGTTTCCAGAAGTGCTTTTTTTGAATCAATGAGACATTATTACAAATCAAACATATGTCTGCTGGGGAGATAATGCTCCCTAAATTGCATTAAACCCCCACAGCCTGGATGGGCTGTGTGTGTGTTCGCAGAAAGGTGCGTGGAGAGATATTGATCCTTTGACTAAGTGTCCTAATGAAATACAAATCTGCTATCATTTAGAGAGCCATCTGTCACGATGAGACATGAAAAATGCCACCAGCAGAACAATAACTATAATTCAATTTGAGAATCTCAGCAGGCACGAAGCACCAGGCCCAGCCCGTGGCCTCTGGGATCGATTCTGTTTACGGTGTTAAACTTGGTAATAAAGAAATCAATCAATAAAGTATTAAAGAAATTTCCAATCATGGGCGAGGTACTTGTTGCAGAAGACCTCTTTAGCCTGGCGTGGTGATTTAAAATCCATCCACATGGCTCAAGCTCTCTGGCAAATGGCAGAGTAATTTAATGTTATATTGCCCAACATAATGGTAAACTGCTCAAAAAGAAGTGCACGACTGCTGAGAAGGAAACTGGTGACAGTAGGTTAATGGAGAGGTCACTTCCCTAATACTCTCCAGGCCATTGGTGATGCAGGACTCCCCTACTTGGGAGTTTTCAGGAAAATTAATCCAAATTAACTGTTCAAGCAGGTTGGTTAAACCATATTAAGCCACCTCTGTGGCCACGCTCTCTGCGAGCTAGAATGGGCTTTATTTAATTGAGCCGAGCTCAGTTTGAGCTCTGCTTCATCAGAGCACTGAAATATTTCCTTCTGTGTCTGGAACACGGATGAGAGACACTGCAGAGCTGTTTTCATTAGGGCTGGGCTTGAACAGAGCTGTGGCAGTGCAGGAACAGGCAAATGGAACAGGGAAACGGAACAGGGAAACGGAACAAGGAACTGGTGCAGGGATGGCTCTGGGCCTCAGTTTTCAACCTTTTCAGTCTGAGATGCCAACATGCAGCACAGTGGTGCTGCTCCCTCAGCCAGGCTGTGAGGCTCCTTTGGATGCTCTCTCGGGTGCTAATTCCATGCTGCTGTTCCTCAGAATCCTTCGGATCTTCTTCACCACCAGCCTGGGACAGGGCACGGGTGGAACAGCTGCTGGGGTTAGTCTTGGTGCCCCACTAACTTGGTACCCCAGGAAACAGGAACAGGAAAATCCCCCCAGTATCTCCCAGACCTTTTCCTCAGTCCCTCTGTCACTGTTTTGTCCCTCTGTCTGCCCCCCCTTCGTGCAGCCAACAACCCCACCCCACCTTAGAGGGGCAGCAAAACCTCATTTGGGCCAGTTTTTCTGAAAAGCCTTTGGCCACCTGGGTGAGGGAAACACTGTGAGTGCCAGGGGAAAGGGCTCTGTGTCCCCAGAACTGAGGTGGAGCAGGAATGTGCATCCAAGGCCTGGGACCAAGTCCCCAGGGAGGGAGCAGAGCTGAGGGCTCAGCCTGGCCCGAGTGCACAGCAGGTGTAGCACAGACATGACCAAACTGATCCTCTGGGTTGTGCTTGGGTTTATTTTCTGAAAAAATAATAATAAAAAAAAAATCAACATGTTTCTTTAAGCAGAGGAGCCAGATGAGAGCTCGGATCCATGCAGGGCTGATAGCCAGGGCACAGCAAGAACACAGGAGAACAAAAGGGACAACCAGTGTGATTGTGTGACACATGACACACTCAAAGCAAACCTGCTGGAAGCACAGGCTGGTTCCTGCCCACCCTGTGCATTGTTTTATTTCTTCCCAGGACTATCTGGGGTTTGCAGTGGGGCCACCCGGGCCACAAACCCCCTGTGGAACCACGACCAGGGGCTGCTGCAAATCCCTGGCTGTGTGCACTGCTGGGTTGTCTGAGATAATGTATGGCCAAATTATTTTTTTGGAACCTTTTCCTGAAGTCTTTATCTGCCAGGCTCCAGGCTGTGGGATCGATGTGGACTTGCTCGCTTTCCATCTCCGCAGCTTTTCTCCGGGAGAGGCTGTGTTGGAGCTTGGCTTGTGACAGTCCCTGATAAGCCAGGTTGCTGTTCTCTCTGACAATTGCTTCTCCAGAGCATCCTGTGTCATTTTTATGGGTATCAAAGCTTGGATTCCCTTTTAAAAAAAGCATATTTTCATATTAATCGAGGGTCTTTTTCGTCCCGATGCTGATCCCTATTAATGACCCCCCATCTGGTACCAATCCAGGCTGTTATTTTTGAAGGGACCAGTTACTAAAGATGGATTTGACTAACCTTCCCCTGGCAGAGGAGAATCGGGGCCTCGTGGATTCTCATGGATTTGTGGGGTTTGAGCTTTGTGGGGACTGATGGGGCTCCAGTCTGGTGGAGTTGGACACGAGGTGTTCCCTCGCTGCCAGAAAGGATGGAGTAAGTGGGAAAATGATGGAGCAAAGTGGGGGAAAAAAATAACTGGGAATACTCTTTGGAGAGAGACTCCACTTTCCCCAGCCCTGGTAGAAAGGAGATGAGACATTCCTGGTGAGAGGCTCATCCCTTCTGCCCTAAAGCTCGTGGATGGAGCACTGGGACACCCACACTGGGGAGAGAAGGAGCTCTGGGAAGGAGGTGCTGGGAAGGCAAGGATGTCTTGCACTGCATGAGGATGAAGGCCTGGCTGTTGTTGGTCCATGCCAGGCCCACAGGGCACCCCCTGCTTTCCCCTGGCATGTCAATCATTGGAACAACTGCCCTTTCCATAGCCTTTGGTGCAGGGCAGGACACCACAGCCACATTCCAGCTCCTCAGCCCCCCCACTAGAGCTGTATCATAGCTGGAAACTTCCTTTAATTCCCCATGTTTGTAAATATTTTACTGTCTGGTATTAAATGAACGTAATTACTGCAGCTCAAAAATGAGAGAAGAAGCTCTTTAATGCAGATGCTGTCCAAGTATTTTTCCCCTGAGTTTCAAAAGCTGTTATTTCTTTCTCTCCTGTCATTTGTAATAATCCCTTGAAAGCTTGGAAGTGAAATGCTCTGCCTGCCTTTGCAATTGTTTTCCTTTGTTATGTTTCTCAAACAAAGAGTAAAACATGCACTTTAAGTCTCTATGACTTTTATTTTAGATTAAGGGAAATAAACAAAGAATGAAGAAATCTTAAACCCTCTGGAAGGGAAATGACAGGAAAGCAGCCACATCTCCTCCCCAGGAGCTGATGGCAGCCAAGAGCTCCTCACTGAGTGCCCAAAAATGGAACACAGCGTCAGGTAACTCCTGCTCTACTTGCAAGGTTTGGTCAATCCCCATCTTCCTGCTCCCCAGGGCTGCTCAGTGATCCCAGGGGCCACAAGCACTGTGGGGACCTGCAGCGTGCAGGTTCCTGGCTGGAGAGGCTGTGGGAGGAGGGATTGCAGGTGGAAAGGCAGGATGGTGGTGCTGGGGCTCGTCTGGGAGGTCTCCCCCAAAAGAGGAGAGGAACCTGTGTGTCCTGCAGCAGTGCTGTGAAAGGGACCTCCCAAGGTGGGCTGAGCACCCTCACAGAGGGTTTGGCTTGGGACTCGTGGCTCCCCCAAGCAGGACAGGAAGGTGTTTGAATCTGTATCAGAGCCGTTGCATCATTTGTGGGTCTTGGTTGGTCAAAGGGATGTTCCAGGCAGCCCCACAGCAGAGCTGCTGACAACACTCTGGGAGTTGTCCCCCTCCTTCTGCTTTGGAATGACATTTCCTTCTCTGAACTGCGCCTGCATGGCCCAGGTATGCTGAGTTTGGCCTTGGAGGTGGTGTTGGAGGAGTGACTGTCACCTGCTCATCAAACCTCAGGGTGGTGTTCACAGAAGCAGCTCTGAAAGCACATGAGTCAGTGCAGGAGAAATCCTCCTGCAGTGCAAACCTTCCTTTGTTCTTGTCAGGGAGAAAAATAGACCTGATTATTCCGAGTCTGCTGAGACCCCAACAGGACTCCTTTGCTGTCAGTCCATTTGTTACCCCTCAGGAGTGATGAACATCACCAAGATCTCTACTGGCGCTGGCCAGGATTTCACGAGGTGCTCCAGATGTGCAGCAAAATAAGGGGATTTATTTTATAAATTGTGGGGAGACACCTCAAGGAACTTAGAGAACACTTTTGCATGACTCTTATTCAGGTTTTTAGCTGTCAGATCCCTCGTATGCCCTGAATTCATGGGGGTCTGTAATATTAGCAGGAAACGGAGACTTTCTTTGGGCAAGGTGATGCTTGGGGTCCTCTGGAAATCAGCAGGTCCAAAACACAGATGAACAGTCTGGGGGTCTGATGTGAGTGACATGTGAGTGGGTCTGATGGGAGTGATGGTCTCCCTGCCAGCCCAGAGCTCCTGCTGGCCTGGAGAAGCCTGAGCTCACACCCAGGCTGTTCTCTGGAGCACCGAAGGAAGTCCCCAGATCCTGAATTTAGCAAAGTTGCCCAGATTTGATAGCAAAGCTGCTGGTTTCTCTGATAAAATAAAGCACATCTTAATTGAGGGGAGACCTCACTGCAGCTCCAGCTCCCTGGGCAGGGGCAGAGGAGGGGCAGGGACTGAGCTCTGCTCTGGGGGAGCAGGGACAGCAGCCAGGGAACGGCTGGAGCTGTGTCAGGGCAGGCTCAGGGTGGATCTCAGGCAAAGGTTCTTCCCCCAGAGGCTGGTTGGGCACTGCCCAGGCTCCCCAGGGCAGTGGGCACAGCCCCAAGGCTGCCAGAGCTGCAGGAGGGTTTGGCTGATCCTCTGGGGCACAGGGGGGGACTCTTGGGGCTGGGCCTGTGCAGGGCTGAGGGTTGGACTCCATGATCCTTGGGGGTCCCTTCCAGCTCAGCACATTCTGGGATTCTGGGAGTCTGTGTCTTTGTGAACCAGGCTGAGTTAAAATGCTGACAGAGGAGCTGAGTGTGTGTCTGAAGTGTGAGTGAACCATCCCTCCTCAGACGTTAACGAGTCTGTCTCCCAGGCTCTGACAGCTTAGTTTGAAATCCCCACAAATAGTCCAGAGCTCACAGTTCTGCTACTTGGTGTTTTTTGTTTTGTTTTGTTTTGTTTTGTTTTTAAACAATGTTATCTCCATTATTCTGCTGCTAATAAGCTGTGGCCTCACTTTCTGGGGGGCACTGGCAGGGACAGGCTCCCTCCATTTGTCAAAACCCCTTTTTGTTTCCCTCTGATTGCCTCCATCTTGTTCCACAAAATCCAAGGCTGTGATTGACAGCCCAATTTAAACTTAATGTTTAATATTGCAATCAAGAGTGATATATTTTGTGTTTGCTTTTTGAAGTGAGGAGAAAGGGGAGCAACATTTTCCTCCTTGCAATCAGTTCACTCACAAAAGGGAATACAGCCAGTAAAGGGAAATTTTGCTGGCAAAGAAGAACAAGAAAAGGAGAAGGGGGATAAAAAAGAGATGAGATTAACATCCTTTAAATTGTGCCTGTTTACTCCTATCATCTCAGAGCTAACTTTAAATAGGATAAAATGATCCTTTAATCCCCTTTATCTTCTTAAGAGTTGCTGTAAAAGATCTACTTGACATTTGAGAAATGAAAAAAAAAATAAGTATAGGAAGTCTTGCAGTGTTGCCCAGAAATGGTGGATGGAAAGATTTGAATTTAAGAAACTATGGAAAGGTTCTCAGCTGGGCATAAATTGTGGTGGGTTCTGCTGGGTGTCAGAGGTTCCCTGCTGGGCAGGATCAGATCCTGCAGCTCCTGGCTTGTCACTCACAACAAATGTCTCATGCAGTGAATTCAGCTCCTATTGCAGAGTGTCCCGCTGGAAATGCATCTGATCCAGTGCCCTTTGCTCGGGAGAGGAGGCTGGGTGATGTTTTCCATGCTCAGGAGCTGCTGGAGTGGCACTAAAACCCCTCTCTGTGCCCTCTGCTGTTTCGCCTTTAAAAACCCAGCGTCTCTCTCCGACTCGTTCTCTGCAGCCCCATCTCCACAACATCTGTTTAGTCCAGAATAAATCTGCATTCCAGCTACTTAATGGCCTTCCCTCAATTTCCAGAGCCCAGAAAGAGCGATGGATCATGAATAAGGGATGAGGAGCTCCAGCCCAGAGCCCTCAGAGCTGAGCAATGATTCGCCCTGGCCACTGAGGCACCGCGGCGAGGCAAGAAGGGCCTTTCATTTGCTGCTCTCTCCCTTTTGCTGTGAGTAATGAGGGAATGACAACCACTAAAAGCCCAGGGATGTTTGCTCCAGAATGCTGAGCTCCCAGTGATGAACTGTCCCACTCAGCCACGCTGGGACTAATGCCTGCAGTGATGGATCTGGACGTCCGTGGGCTCATAACTCACGGCGGGATGAGAGCCGTGGTGGAGTTGTTTCAGGGAAAATAGACTTACCTGGACGTGGTGCAAACAGGAGATGTCTCTTTGCTTGGCTGAGCTGCTGGATGAGGACATCTTTCACTGGAGTGGCTCTGCTGCTTCTCTGAGTGAGATAACTCAGCACACAGGCTTTAAAATGGGGCTGAGCTGCAGGACACAGGGACTGGAATTAAGGGACCTGGAAGAGGACTTATCTGCTCAAAATCTGTTTCAAGCACTCCCTACAGGGTTATAAAGCACTGGAATAGGATGCCCAGGACTGTGGTGGAGTCATCAGCCCTGGAAGTGTTCAAAAAACATGTGGATGTGGCACTTCAGGAGATGGTTTAGTGGTGAACATGGTGAATGAGACTTGATCTTACAGGTCTTCTCCAACCTTAACAATCCTTTTCTATGACTCTATATTTAGGTAGTAGTCTTTCCTCACCAAAAAACCAACACAAACCATGGCAGGAGTTTCCTTTCTAACCCAGCTGCAATTTCACTAACAACAGAAAAACCCCAATATCCCAAATAGTTCCAGTATTGAGTGCTCCAAGTGGGGCTGAGCTCTGACACAGAAACAGCAATTAAGGGATCTGGAAGAGGATTTACCTCTTCAAAATGTGTTTCAAGCACCCCCTACAGGGTTATGAAGCACTAGAACAGGATGCCCAGGACTGTGGTGGAGTCACCAGTCCTGGAAGTGTTCAAAAAACATGTGGATGTGGCACTTGAGGAGGTGGTTTAGTGGTGACCATTATCCTGGACTTCTGTGTTTTTAACTCCATCTAGCCTCTCCCTTTCCCTAAAATAAACCAGAAATCAACCAGAAGCCCAGCTAATTACAGTGGGATTGCAGTTTTTCTTCCAGAAAAGGGGATTCATTCTACATGGGAAATAATCTTCTATCTCAGCAGCCCCCTGTCCCTCATGGCAGTGGTCCTTGTGAGGACACAGTTCACCAAAACATGCTTCAGGAGCTTTCTAATCCTTCCAGAGATGTCAAATATCCTTTCTTGATCAGTAAAAGGGAACAGGTCATGGCTGAGAACCTTGAAAAACCTGGAGAAATTCCACCCAAACAGTTTGTTTAAGGAAAATAAGGGTGCTACCAAAATGAAATGGGATTTTTTTTCACTTTAAAGACAACGTCACAGAGTTCTTCTGTCTGCCCCCCTTTGATGGAGCCTCATCTTAGATAAACTGCCCTCCCAAGTGTTGCTCAATTCCTGATGCTGTTCTGATCTGGAGTAATTAAGGATTGATGGAAGCAGAAGCAATGTGGGGCTTTCACCCTAAAAGCAACAGATAACCAGCAAATGCTTTGCAAAATCATCCAGGAATAGCTTAAAGGTAAAATGTGATTTCCTGCCAGTAATGATGGGAAATTGTCATGGGAATACAAAGAGGCAGTGGGAATTGGGAAACTCAAGCACAAATTCAAGTGGATTCAGAATTCTATCACAAATGACTTGTACATTTATTTTAAGTCGTCTCAGGAGGAATGCAATTGTTTCAGCTGCTTGGCTGAAGAGGAGAAACAATGCCCAGTGATTCTGGCAGTCACAGGCGTGTCCTCAGAGCACAAAATCAACGGGAGCTTTTCATAAACAACCTTCAGGCTAAAAACTGCCTTTCCTAAGAATTCTGAGAAGTGCTTTCAGTAGAGACAGTAAATATTCCGGAAGAAAACTCTGGGGTGAAATCACAAAGGATTAGTTAAAACTACAGAGGCATCCCATAATAGGCTGGGGGAATGGCAGGCAATCCCAGCTGGATGCCTGGAAGAAGCTGGTTCTTGGCCCCAAAAGATGGGCCAGTGGTGCAATGTTGTGTCACCTGCACTGGGCTGGGAATGTGGAATTGGAAGAAACACCAGCTGGTGTGGGACTTTTGTAAGTGCAGAGACATGAGGAGACTTGGCTGGAATCCCCAGGGACAGCCCCCAGGGAAGGGCTGGAGCTGTGTCAGGGCAGGCTCAGGGTGGATCTCAGGCAAAGGTTCTTCCCCCAGAGGCTGGTTGGGCACTGCCCAGGCTCCCCAGGGCAGTGGGCACAGCCCCAAGGCTGCCAGAGCTGCAGGAGGGTTTGGCTGATCCTCTGGGGCACAGGGGGGGACTCTTGGGGCTGGGCCTGTGCAGGGCTCAGGGTTGGACTCCAGGGTCCTTGGGGGTCCCTTCCAGCTCAGCACATCCTGGGATTCTGGGAGTCTGGGTAATGGGACCAAGCACCACCCTGAGCTGGTTCTGTTGCTCCTGACAGGAGCTCATCTCCTCCTTGTTGGTGCCCACGGGAACAGGACAAGGATGTGCTGGCTGAGCTCTCTCTGAGAACGTGCCCAGGCCCTTTGTGAGGTGTCAGCACTGCCAGAGGTGGATGGAGCTCATCCCACTGCTGGGTGGAGCTCAGTAGCCACGAGTCAAGCCAACAATCCATCCCTGAGAGCCCCACCCCAAACCCCTGAGGGCAAGTTCCCGTTGCAGGACCCTGCCAGCCCACGAGCAGATCTGTGGGGAGGGGGAGAGGGCAAAATCCCCAAGGAGGCACCGAGCAAAGCTGAAGCACAGCCCCAAAAGGGTCTCCAGGTGCACAGGAGTGGCTGGAAGGAGCATCAGAGAGCAGAGGGATTGGATGGGCACGGCCTGGAGCGAGGATGGGCTCCAGGAAAAACTGTGGGGTCAGGCCTGGCCTGTGGCTGACGTGGCACTGGGTGTGAGACCCCCCACCCTGGCGCTGACCCCTTCCCAGGCCAGACATTCCCACCCAGCCTTGTGATCGTCGGGAAGCCGTTGCCACGGCAACAGTATTTTTGGGCCCTCCACATTATTCATGCCAGGGGCCATAATATGATCCATCCTGTATTTGTAATGAGCGGCAGCCAGACTGTCTGAGCACACCCTGCTGAGCCAGGATTGACACTTCTGCCTCTCCAAGGTCAGCCTGGGATCTGCTGCCCCAGATGCCACCTCCCCTGGATTTAAATGCCGAGCACTGTTAAGATGTAATGGTGCCAAATGGGAGAAGAGCATTTAGTTTAGACACATTTTCCCCTGGGAGAAGCTGAAAAGTGTCACCAAAGCATCAGTTTGTATTCTGGAATAGTTTGTTCTGGCACTTAAATACATACATGTTATTTTTGCAGGCAACAGTGGAGGAGCTCTGTTATCATTCGCATCCTGTCTGAAAAATAATAATTGTAATTGTAATAAAAACATCTTGATTCCACTCTGCAGGGGGGGAAAAAAGGAAGTGGAGAGTCCTTTTTAAGCCCAGCCTTTCTGCCTGTGGGTGCTTCTCCTGCACAGTATTGGAGCTGACTGAATGAGGTGCCTGTTCAGCAGCACGGCTCCTCTGGCTTTCCTGGCTCTCCTACTCCAGGATGAGACATTTCCTTCCTCACCAGGCATCAGGAGAGTCTGGGGAATTGAAGAAAACTCTTTATTTTGCTGTCAGTGGGGTCTCAGATCAGGAATAGAGTTGTTAAAGGTGATAATCTGCTTGAATATCGATACAGAGCGTGTCTGGCTGTCACAGAGGTGTGGTTCCAATGTGTAACCACTTTCTCCAGTTTCCCAGGTGTGTCAGGGCTTCCTGTGTTTTCCAACTCACCTTGTGCTTTGGTGGAAGTCCTACCAGTCCAGGTGGCTTCCAGCTAAGGACCTGGATCAGCTTTTTTTCCCTGCTTTTCTCAAGGAGGTTGTCAGCTTCCCGCTCTCTCCTCTTCCCATCCCAAAGAGCAGCAGCTCAGCCCCCATGGATAACAAATCCTGAATTGCTGTGCCTGTAGGGGGTGGCACTGTGGCAGGAACTCAGCTGACTCACTTCCCTGAGACCTCAATAACCCCAAAAAGCCCAGTGCCAACCCCACCAGACCAAACCCATGAGTCTCCATCCAGCCCCACTTTGTCCCTGCTTCCCCTGGTACCTTCCCAGCTGATCCAAGGATGCTGCTGTTGCTGTCAAAGGCAGAAGTTACAACATAATGGATTATAACTCAGTGCAAGAGCCAAGCAGGGAGGAGAAACACTAATCCTGAAGGCCCCCATGCTGGAGCCTGGATGCTCAGGGCTGGGAAGCTGCTCCTGGCTCCCAATCCTGCTATTACATTCCTTCCTGGAGGCTTCAGGGAGAGCTGAAATAATCCTCTTATTGAGGGGACATCATCTAAACAGGATGATCCCCGAGGCTCCTCCTTGTCTCAGGGAGGCAGGGGCTGTGCAGCCTTGGGGGACACGCAGCTACAAGAGCTGGGGGAGCCAGAAGTGCCAAAATTTCAGCTGCTGAGTGATTTCTGGGCTTATCTTGTCTCTCAGGGAGAAAGATACTCCTGTGCCTGAGTATCTGCAAGTCCAAATCCATGGGGTGTTTAAAGGAATGCTGTTTGTTCTTATTTCACACACGTTCTGACACAGGTCCTCCAAACAGCAAAAAGTATAGAAGGGCTGTAAGGGACCTGTTAATGGCTTTGAGCTGAAGGAGGGCAGGGTTAGATGGGATATTGGGAAGGAATTGTTCCCTAAGAGGGTGGGGAGGCCCTGGCACAGGCATAGCCTGGAGGAGAGAAGGCTCCAGGGAGAGCTGAGAGCCCCTTGCAGGGCCTAAAGGGGCTCCAGGAGAGCTGGAGAGGGACTGGGGACAAGGGATGGAGGGACAGGACACAGGGAATGGCTTCCCACTGCCAGAGGGCAGGGATAGATGGGATATTGGGAAGGAATTGTTGGCTGGGAGGGTGGGGAGGCCCTGGCACAGGGTGCCCAGAGAAGCTGTGGCTGCCCCTGGATCCCTGGAAGTGTCCAAGGCCAGGTTGGAGCCACCTGGGCTGGTGGAAGGTGTCCCTGCCCATGGCAGGGTTGGGACTGGATGAGCTTTAAGGTCCCTTCAAGCCAAACCATCCTGTAATTCCATGTTCTCTGAACTACTGCTCCCCACATGAGGATGAGAAGTGCCCCAGGTCACGCTGTTGGGAAGGGCTGTGGTTAACACAGTTAATTCCCAGCCTTTGGAAATCTTCAGGAGGAAATCCCACCTGTCCCAAATCCCATCTCTGCATTAAGGTGCTCTGCTTGCTCCAGACATTATTCCATAAACCATTTTCAAAGCTGGGGTCTTACCAGAAACCCCCCTCAGCGAGTCAAATACTTCAAGTCACTCCCAGCTGCTGTGGATATTTGGGAACTTCCTGTGTATTTTCCAAGCATGATTGTTCCAATGAAACCCTGACTGTAAAAATAGCACCGTTCTATTTTCTGCTCTTTTCCCCTGTGTCTCTGGAGTTAACACTACTTAATTTATAGCCATAAATAGATCTTTCTGTCTGGCTTATGTTCTTTTTTTCTTTCTTAGTAACTCTGAGAGCAAACAAAAAACCCCAAACAATCCATCATCTGTTCTTCTTCATTCATGGCAAACAAAACAGCTAATTAAGTGCCAATTCCAGAGTCTTTAGCATGGCAATGACATCTTTAAGCACAACACTGACAGCTGGAATATCAAATCCCTGAACTGGGTGCTCAGTGCTGCTGGGTGATATTTGGAGGAGTCTTTAGTCCTGGGAACGCAGAAGAGTTGATAGCTTAGTTATTGAGATGTTAAATGGAAACTCAAAAACTTTATTTTCAAGGCTGTAACCCCAGTTTTGGAGTCTCTGGGTGAGCTTTTGAACCCGGCACAGCTGGGAAACAAAGGGAACTAAATCCTCCTCAGCCACCTCCTGCAATTCGAGGCAAAACAGGCAAAGAAAGGAAGAGCCAAATATAATCCTCCTTGTGAGATGGGTGGGAAGAATTATTCTGCTCTTTCACTTAAGGATTTATTTGACTGGAGCACCTTCTCCAGGTGAATCAGTTTTTCCTCTCACATCAGTAGAACTGGCACGGATGAGTTTAAAATATTTGCCTAAATTTATCCTCTGCACACAGCCTGTTTGTCTTGGCTCAGCCTGGAGTTTGTTGTCAGTGCTGTGCAATGTGGGTTTGTTTGAATCCCACCTTTTTAGTTCCTCTTTTCCTCTAAAAAACCTTAAATCAATCAACACCTAAAAAGGTCAATCACTGCAAATTCGCTAGTGGTGTGTGCATGGAAGGTGTGTGAGGACAGGAATCTTCCTTCCCAACCTCTAAACTCGTGATATTCTCACGAGATGACCCAAGAAGGGTGAGGCCAGGGGAGATTTAGATTAGATATTGGGAAAAATTTCCTTATGGAAAGGCTACTCCAGTATTGGACCAGGATGGAGTCACCATCCTGGGGAGTGTTCAAAGAACATGTGGATATGGAATTTGGGACGTGGTTTAGTGGTGAACACGGTGGTGGTGCTGGTTGGTGGTTGGACTTCACAGAATCACAGAGTCAGCCAGGTTGGAAAAGACCTCTGAGATCATCAAGTCCAACCTGTGACCCAACTCCACCTTGTCCCCCAGCCCATGGCACTGAGTGACCCGTCCAGTCTGTCCTTAAACACTCCCAGGGGTGGGGACTCCACCCCCTCCCTGGGCAGCCCATTCCAGTGGCTGATCCCTCTCTGTGAAGAACTTCCCAGTGTCCAACCTAAACCTCCCCTGGTGCAGCTCAAGGCTGTGCCCTCTTGTCCCACTGCTGGTTCCTGGGAGCAGAGCCCGACCCCCCCCCAGCTCCCCCCTCCTGTCAGGGAGTTGCAGAGTCAGGAGGTCTCCCCTGAGCCTCCTCCTCTCCAGGCTGAGCCCCCCCAGCTCCCTCAGCCTCTCCTCACAGCACTTGTGCTCCAGTCCCTTCCCCAGCCTCGCTGCCCTTCTCTGGCCCTGCTCCAGCCCCTCCATGTCCTTCCTGAGCTGAGGGCCCAGAGCTGGACACAGCACTCCAGGGGTGGCCTCACCAGTGCCCAGCACAGGGGCAGAATCTCCTCCCTGCTCCTGCTGCCACACCATCCCTGAGCCAGGCCAGGATCCATTGGCCCTCTTGGCCCCCTGGCTCCTGTCCAGCTGCTGTCACCAGCACCCCCAGGTCCCTTTCTCTCCCCCCACTCTGTCCCCAGCCCGTGGGGCTGCAGGGGATTGTTGTGCCCCAAGTGCAGCACCCGGCACTTGGCCTGGCTGAACCTCATCCCGCTGGAAAACCCCACACGTGGTGGCATCCTGCTGCAGTTGGAGCTGAGGACAGACCACACAGCAGGGTGTGCAGGTTAACACCTGCTGCAGAGGCAGGAATGTCACAGGATTCTTCTCCCCCTGATTCCTTCCCCCCCTGAACAAGAGCACACGTTCCCTGCACACATGGAACTCTGCAGACACGAGTGCTTTCCCTTCGGCTTTTGTCTGGGAAGGCAAGAAAGTTGTTTTAATTGATGCCATTCTCTTAACACTGTGCAGCGGTGTGGAAAACAGAGCGGGGAGAGGGGAGGGCAGGGGGGTAAAGGAGATGTTGCATCACCTCTGAAAACTTGATCTCCAACTCTCCAATGGCTTCCCTTAATTACAGTGGGTGATTACGGCCCCACAATTCCTGTCAGGGTCTGAACACTTGGGGTGGTGCAATTCCACTCAGCTCCTAAAAAGCTTCTCGGGTGGTTCTCAATTATTCATGGTACAGGTTTCTTCCATCAGAGGCACCTACGTGACTGAGGGAGGGTTATCCCAGCGCCCTGTGAGGACAAGGAGGGAGGGAAAAGCTCCTGCTCTGTGGGAAGTTTCTGCCTTGGTGTTTATTACAATGATTTTTGAGGAGCAGAAGGTGGGTTGGGAGTGTTGTGATGATGAGCCCTCACACGCCATGAGAGGAAGAAGAAGCCAGGGCAGGACCTTCCCCAGCTGTCCCACGTGGATCTGATTCACCACCAAGGCCTGGGGTTACCTGGGGTGTTAAAAATGCCCCTGGTCCAATGATTGACTGATAGGAGACAGCAAGGGAGAGAAAGGTTTGGGAAAGCAGGAGAATGGAGGCAATTTTATACCAAAGGAGATTTTGAAATGCTAATAAAGATGCAGAAACACCATCCAGGTGGGGTTGAGGGATGTTTTAGATAAAACTCTTCTCTCCCTGGTTTGTGACTGTTGCCACAGGATGCACAAAGCAGGATTGCAAATACCAAACATAGAATTATGGAATGGGTTGGGTTGGAAGGGACTCTGAAGATCATCCAGTTCCTCCCCTGCCATGGGCAGGGACACCTTCCACCAGCCCAGGTTGCTCCAACCTGGCCTTGGACACTTCCAGGCATTCCAGGGGCAGCCACAGCTTCTCTGGGCAACCTGGGCCAGGGCCTGCCCTCCCTCACAAAGAACATTTCCTTCCCAATCTCCCATCTATCCCTGCCCTCTGGCAGTGGGAGCCATTCCCTGTGTCCTGTCCCTCCATCCCTTGTCCCAAGTCCCTTTCCAGCTCTCCTGGAGCCCCTTTGGTCACTGGAAATAATAAGGAGAATGACTGGCATTAAGGTGTGGGAATGATGGATTTTTGCCCAGTTTGTGGAGTGCAGTGAGACCGGGAGGAAGTGTCTTGGAAAACAGGGTTTGAAGTCTGAGGGTTTGTAGAGCCAGTTGTTCCCTGGCTGTGTCCTGAGCCACGAGTAGGAGCAGGAAAGGGAGGTGGGCAGTGGATTCCAGGGAGGGACAGTCCCCATGGAATCTGTAGGAGTTCCCCTGAAAGCTGTTTTCAGCACAGTCAGAGCTGAGTCACTCCTCACATCCCAGACAGGACTTCCCTGTGCTTCTGACCCCCGTGTTTAAAGGGAGTGAACATCTGAAATCACGGAATGGCTTGGCTTGGAACACCTTAAACACCATCTCATTCCACCCCCAAAATCTTTTTAAATCATCAGGGACACCTAAAACTTACAGATCAATCCACCCCAGCCCCTCAAGCTGAGGTACTTGGGCCCCCAGAACTAGGAGTGAATGCTCCCACATTGCAGTGGAATGCTGGAGTTCCAATAAATTGATGTCTTGGGAAGAAAAGAATCTTTTATCACACAGGTTGGAAGATGCAAATAAGTGTCTGGAGGGGGTATTTTTGGGAAAGCATTGAAGCAGGTTGAGGACTAACTTCTCTTTTTTTAAATCTCCTCTGGTTTCCAGCTACATCTTTCATTGACTTTCAAAACTGGGTCCTTTATTAATGAGAGTTAAATTGTATAATACTGAAAAAGAATTTAAAATAATTACTTCCTAACCCCGTTTGCAAAGCCCTGAAGCACAAGGCTTTATTACCCTTATCTTAACTTCCTTAACTACTAATGTTTTAGTAGTTAGAAAATTATCCTTTCCCTTTAGAAAAATCCAGCTGCAGTTATTTTTTCCAGTTTTATTAGCCCTCCATATATTGATAATAATCTCACCATATTGAGGTGTTTCAGGAGAAGACATTAAGGCCAATCAAGTGAATAATTCAACATTTTAAAAACTGTCTGAACACAAATTTACACAATAGCCTGTGACAAAGGAATCTTTAGGGGACGATCAAATAAATAACAGTCATTTTTCAAGAACGCTGCAACACTATCAAAAGAATAATAGAGACTTTTTTTTCATGGTGTGCTCTTATTATTCACGGGGGTTGGTAATTTTGAGAGGTCTAAAGCTGAGCTCTGCAAAGTTCTGCTGTGCTGCTTCGAGGCAGTACCAGCAGAAATCCCAAATCCTTCAGCCCTGCCCTTGGCTTTTCCCGTTCCTTGGAGAGAAACGTGGGGTCATAGACTTGGTTGGGTTGGAAAGGACCTTAAAAACCATCCAATTCCACCCCCTGCCATGGGCAGGGACACCTTCCAACCTGGCCTTGGACACTTCCAGGGATTCCAGGGGCAGCCACAGCTTCTCTGGGCAACCTGTACCAGGGCCTCCCCACCCTCCCAGCCACCAATTCCTTCCCCATATCCCACCTAACCCTGCCCTCTGGCACTGGGAAGCCATTCCCTCTTGTCCTGTCCCTCCAACTCTTGTCCCAAGTCCCTGTGCAGCTCTCTTGGAGCCCCTTCAGGCTCCAGTTTCTCCCCAAAATCCCATCTAAATTTCCTGTCTTTCAATCTGAACCCGTTACTCCCTCTCCTATTCTTACAGTTCTTGTTTAGTATCATATATATTATATGTATGTATTCTATCTAACACTATATATTACTATTCCTTCATGATATGACTCCAAAGCACACATAACAGTAACACATAAGTATGTACATCCCACATTTCCTTGACCTGGGTGCATTCCCTGGAAAGCATTTCCCTCTTAGCCCTTTTCACTCCAATATTTTTTTGGCAGTCAGGGCGAAAGATGAAAAACCCCCACAAAGCTCTGGCTTAGCTGGGCCCGTGATTTCACAGGAGAAAGATTTTGTCTCAGTTTAAGCTTGGGTTTTCCAGCCAGTGCTTTTGGAGCACCCTGGATTTGGGAGCTTCCAGCGGCCTTTTCTTTAAGAGTCCAGCAGGTAAAATATCTCCCTGCGACAGCAAAAAGCTGCTCAACTGTAAAAATAACTTCTGAGCTCTTATCACACAAAACCTGCCAGCTGAAGCCTGTCCTGGGCCTGTCAGGGGATCCACCTGCACACCCCCTGCTCTCAGAAGAGGCAGAGCCTCCTAAAAGCAGGAAAAAGAGCAGGATGGGCCTTTCCCACCAAAAGCTTTCAAGATTTTTCACCTGTATTTCCCCAGCCCTGCTCAGCCCCCCCGCCCAGCCCCTCCTGCCAGGGCTGGGTGTGAGCTCAGGGCTTCTTTAGCTGCTTTTTCTTAAAATTGTTGACAGTGGAAGTGACTGGAGTCTTGATTTCTCCGTGTTTTCTCACGAGAGCATTTTTTTTTTTCACAGAAAACAACATTTTTTGTTCGCTTTTTGGTAAAGAACCCTTTAAAATCTAGAAGGTGAGTGAGTGAGTGAGTGAGTGAGTGAGTGAGTGAGTGAGTGAGTGAGTGAACTCTCTCAGGTGTCCTGATGTTATTTCCTCCCCTCCACTGACTTAAACCCAGAGTTAAACCGAGTGGGTGGGAAAGTTGCAGAACAAATGTTATCCCATGCAGAGGAGAATTGCCAGTGGGGTTTGCCAGGCAATAGCACCAAATTAAGAGTTTAAAATCTCTTTTCATGAGCAGGTTCTTCAAATGACTGGCTTGTTCCACCTGCACAGTGCCTGCCCTGCTGGGGAGCGTTCTGCTCTCGAGCTGGAGCTTGGCTGCCTTTGCAAAAGCTTTTCTTTCCTTGCAGGATGATTATTTCCACTGCCAGAGCTGCATCAAATGCTGAACACTGCCTGGGCTATCACACAGTGCTGCCCACGTCTGGAAATATCCAGCTCCATCTTCCTGCAAGAGGGGAAACCGTTGGAATGACAGTTAGGAAGTGGGAGGGCAGAGGAAGTGTGTGGTTACAGAGGTGGGAATAGTCACCTGAGGGTCTGGACAGACCTCAGGGAAGGTCAGAAACCCTCTGTGCCAGGAGTGCTGTGGAATAGCCTGAGATCCAGGTGACAGACCTGGCTGGGACCAGAGGCACGGGGAAGTGCCAAACCTCGGTGCCAGAGGCCTGTGACTCCACATCCTCTTTGTGTCCTCCCCATCAGGCAGCTCTGAGTGTCCCAGCCCTGCTCTTCCCCACCCTTCCCATTCACTATATCCCCCTCCAGCCCCTGCCCTGCCAAACTGAGGGGCACAGGGAGAGCTGGGGGTGGGATGGGCCCCTCTTCTCTCCACCCTGTAGTTCTCCAGGCTGTTGATTTGTTCCTTCAAGATTCAGCTTCCATTTGCTGGGATTGTTTTATTAGGACTCTCCAAGGGTTTGGGGCAGTAAGGCACCATCTGTATCATCCATCTCTTCCCAGGCTGTCTTTGGTGCTCCCCTGCCTCGTTTTTCAACAGGCAGTGGGTATCACGAGCCTCAGGATTTGGAACTTGTTCCCTGGCTCCCTGTGCCCCTGTTCTTTCAGCTGCATTCTCCATGGTGATAAAAACCCATTAAAGCCTGCATGAACATGGGCTTTGTTATTTATTGCTCTCTCCTAAATAATAGTCTGAGATTTGGCTGCCCTTCTTGCCACCACGTCGCCTTCCATCTCTCACTCTGGGACAGGCACTTTTTGCCTCTTGTCTCCTCAGCCAAACTTCAGCAAGGGCTATAAAATGATGATTTGATGGGGAGAGCACAGGTGACAAGAACCAGGGTACCTTGGGCTTGATTTAAAGAAGGGGGAGGCAGCCCTAGCTGTGAGAAGCAGAATAATGTGAATTGTTTTGTCAAATGATGAGAGTCTGGCTGCTCCATCAGTGAGGCAAAGCACTTGTGCTGGGCACCACACAAACTGGACACAGAAATGCCCCCATTTCTGGAGAGCTGGCCTTGAGATGACAAATAATGAGTTAATTTGTGCATGGTCACACTCAGAGATCACAGGGCCAGCAAGACCCCCCAGTTCTGAGCCAGAGGGGAGAGCCAAAGGCACCAAACAGCAACACTTCTCCTGAAAGAGTCCCAGGGCTCCTCTTTGCCCCACAGGGTGCCTAAAGCAGCAGATTGTTTCAGCTGTTCATCAGGAAAATGTGTAGGAGGCTTAAGGTCAGCCTTTGGAGTCGTGGATCCCGTTGGCTTCATGGAGACCAAAGGGAATCCCTGGATTCACCACAAATGTTCAACTTGTGTAGGGAAACCTGCTCAGATCAGCACAGCCTTGAGAGGGGGAGGCAGTCATAGAAAAATGGGATGGTTTGGGTTGGAAGGGACCTTAAAGATCATCCAGAGGGCAGGGACACTTTCCACCATCCCAGATTGCTCCAACCTATCCTGGAACACCTCCAGGGATGGGGCAGCCACAGCTTCTCTGGGCACCCTGTCCCTGCTTCTGGTTTCAAGTGCCTTGCTCCTGCAGTCAGTTCCTGTGGAATTCTTGGGAATCCTTCTGTATCCATGTGCTCCAAGAGGCTCAGGGGCCACAGCAGATGGGCAGGAGCTGCTGCACGTCAGAACTGCAGCCCGAGAAAAGCAGAAGGGGCTGCTTTGATGAAGATGGGTGAATTAATCAAATCGATAGTTTTAAGCACTTAATACCTAAAGTGGTTTGAGTGTTGGTGATAAAAGCCTGTGTAAACATCATGTATAAATACTCAGGAATTGACAGCTCGTTCTGGGAGAATGGATGTGCTGTACGTGGTGTGGGTATAGTGGGGGGTGTGTCCCTAATCATAATTTATCTCTTTACAGAGTGCTCAGGTATTAATCAATTGTAACAATAATGCTCTGACTTAGTGCTGAGTGCAGCTCAAGCACCATCTGCTTGGATGGAGGGAAAACTGGTTCAGGAGCTGGTTTGCCATCCAGCAGGAACTCTGCAGGAGCTGGGCTTTGTAAGGTCAGAGCTGAGCACAAATTCAGTCAGATCTGCACATTTTGTACAGATGCTTCTTATCAGATCTTTGTGACATCGTGGGGGCTGCTGAGCTGGAGTCTGGAGTGAGCTGAGCCTTTAACCTGGGCTGGACAAGGTTAGAAAATACAGGCAAAGCCTCTGTTGCCTGAGGGCTGGCAGATCTCAGGTGGTTTGGGGTTTAATCTTTGTGACCCTGAGCTCTCCTGCTGTCTGATTCCATCCTGATCCAAAGGCACTGTGTTTTATAGGAAGCGAGGATCACAAAGAGGGGCTGTCAGGGCATGTCCAGGGGGAATACAGAGCTGTCACTTATTTATTTGTGCCCATACTTGGCCTAAACCAAGTGGTGTCACCACCAGAGCCACAAACATCCTGCAGGAACATGTCCTGCCCAAAGGAGAGCTGGATCCCGCTGGGCTCATGGCAAACTGGGAGCTTTCTCACTTCTCTTTCCTGCTCTCAGTCCCTGGCTCAACTCACCAGAGAAGCTTTCTAAGCCTGGCTTAAGTTTAGCCATAAATTTGGAGGGGGATTTTTAAAGTCATGAATGGAAGCTAACCAGCCCTTTAGCTCCATGGATTTGAGCAGAGCTTGGAAATCTCCTTGATCCCTGGGGTTTCACCATGTGCTTGAAGTTGAAATGCACACTGAAACTCGACTTCCATTTAGCCCCTCATCCCAGCACAAGGGATTTCAAACACCTTTCCGGATTTCCAAACAGCTTTCCAGATTCTCCCCTCCCCTGCTGTTCAGCTGATGGAAACTCTGCCAGGGCAGGTGATGCAACAGCAGCCTCTTTTGACTGTCTAAAAGATGTCTGGATTTTTAAAATGTTTGTTAAGATGGTAACATAAAACAGGGAGATGAAATGTTTTAGAAGCAGCCCGGAGTGTTATGTCTGCTGGCTGATAAATCAGTGCCCTTATCAACTCCTCATGCATTGCAATGGACTTGGCAAAGATTAGCAGAAGATGAAAGGCCTTTATTACCCTCATCTTCAGACTTCTGAACACTCACACTCAAGGACAATTCCCCACACCTTATCTGGATGGAGACAGCATTGATTTAGCTTACATTAACCTTTTAAGACCTATCAGATTAGGCTGGATACATTTCACTTGATAAGAACTTAACTGGAGTTCAGTCTCTGCTGTTCCTCTGTCCTGAGGTGTCTTATTAATCACCATCAGGAAACCTGCCTCCCAAACTTTGGGTGGCAAAGTGTTTTTAATCACAATTTCGGTTCTAATATTACTGACCCATCTCCCCAGCCACCTCAGTCATTTTAAATCAATTGTTCCCAGGAACATTTAACTTTCTAACAAAAAGTCTTTGTGCTCTGCTGTTTCAAGGCCATAATTCTCAGACCATCCTCCTCATAATGTCCTGTTCAACCTCGTTCTCTTTTGTGTCTCACCTCGTTGTCGTTTTATCCAGATTCATGTGGTGGCTTTTGTGGAGGTGTGGGGAAGAATTTTGTAAGATAGGGTCTTGTAGCTGAGTTCTTTACCCAAAATCTGATCTGTGGTTTGATGGGCAAAGAAAACCTGTGGCATTTTATACCCACTTGTCTAATAAATGATAAGAAACTACAAACAGGGCTTGTGCATCTTCCAGTCCTGCTGAGGCCACTCCCAAGCACAATGTGTGGTGGTACCAGAGGACTTTTTTTGACCCACAAGAAGCACAAAAAGGCAACTAATGCCCCAAAAACAGCAGCAAAGCCCCGTGGCTGGGCTGTGTGTGAGCCCTCTGGGCAGGATGGTGCTGGTGTGGGCTCAGCTTGAGGAGAAAAACATCCTCACCACGTCTTGAACTCACAGTTCCCATCAAAGGAACTGCTGAGGAAGGGGAAGAGTCGCAGTTTAGTCCCAAAACTGAGGCTTCTGCTGGATCCTGCCTGTTTACTATGGATGTCCCTACCTGATCAGCACCAGAGAAGGGTGTGATTATGTTAATAAGGGACCAGAGCTCTGGCACAAAGCCGCCGTAAAGCGACGCATTTAAAACACACTTTGGTTAACTTCCAGGGATCCAGGGGCAGCCACAACTTCTCTGGGTAACCTGGGCCAGGGCCTCACCACCTTCACAGGGAACTATTTATCCCCAGTATCCAACTAATAATTACCACAACTTGCCCAGCAGTGATCCCACCAATACTCCCTTGTGGTCAAAGAAAGCATTGCCCAGGGAGATCCCAGTGCCCAGAAACTGCAGAACTTTGGTAAATTGAGGAACTGTTCCATCCTAGCTTTTCTCTCCTGAGTGCTGGAAAAGCCAGAAGGCTTCCCAGGTAGGATTTGGAAACTGAGGCTTCTGCTGGATCCTGCCTGTTTACTATGGATGTCCCTACCTGATCAGCACCAGAGAAGGGTGTGATTATGTTAATAAGGGACCAGAGCTCTGGCACAAAGCCGCTGTTTAGGTCCAGCACTTGTTAAAGCGACGCATTTAAAACACGCTTTGGTTAACCCCGGGCTCCTGCTGCTGCTCCTCGACTTCACCAGCCCCGTCAGGAGCGATCTCTGGGCTCGGCGAGACGATCAAAGCCCGGGGAGCAGCGCCCTGTGACATCCTGCGACACTCGGAGCGCTTTCTCGGGAGGGAGCAGCTCCCATCGCCCGGGAGAGGGAACGCTGCTCATCCATCCCCCTGGGAACTAATTACGGCAGCCGAGCTGGAAGGGGAGTTTTGGCACCGCGCTGTCCTTTGCGGTGCTCGGCGGGGGGATTGATGGGCTGTTCTGCTCCTTCCCGCAGATTAGCGAGGCCATAAAGAGAGAAAACAAAGAGGCAGCCCCCATAAAAACAACCAAATAGTGAGGAGATCAGAAGTAGCACAGCGCAGGAACATAGCTATAAGTCACCGGCTGCAGGTGGCATTAAAGATGTGGAGGGTTTGTCCTCATGGAGATTGGAATAAGAACAGTAAATGGCACAGAGCTAGTCTTGGCTCAAGATAAAATATTTTCAGTGGCTGTAGGGAGGAAAAAAACCACAATGGGAGTGGGTTGAGAGGGGCATCAATATTCCTGAGAAACGGGGTAAATTGCTCTCCAATAATGTTGATACGTTTTTATAGGCATTTAATTTTAGTATAAATATGGTATAATCCCCAAGGGGGCTTGGGAGCTGGGAGGGGAAGCAGGAGTTAAAACCAGAATGGGAGATAATAAAATACATTGGAATACATAGAATACAACTGGAATCCACTGTCTGGCTATGATGTGAAATTTTATAGCACAGCTGAGGCTTTTCCTCCCCCAAAGGCAAGAAGAGGGTGTTTTGTCCGTGCTGAGCATCAGGAACAGTCCTGGATGTTGTTCTTGGAGTTGTGCCCTCTAGCTGTGCCCAGGTCCCACCCCATGTCCTGGGAGCTGCTGCTCCTCCAGGGAGCTCATTATCACCTCTCCCTTGGAGGTTTCCATGCCAATATTCCAGTTGATGACCTCTGTAGCGTGCTCTGTGGACCTCTGGTGAGTGAGGGATCCCTTTGAGCCTTTAGCTGGCATTTTCCACCCATGTCATGGTATCAGGAGCAGAACAGGGATGTAACCCCACCAACAGCTCCCATTGCAGGCAGACAGGCTGGGATTGTTTCCAAATCCTGCCTGGGAAGCCTTCTGGCTTTTCCAGCACTCAGGAGAGAAAAGCTAGGATGGAACAGTTCCTCAGTTTACCAAAGTTCTGCAGTTTCTGGGCACTGGGATCTCCCTGGGCAATGCTTTCTTTGACCACAAGGGAGTATTGGTGGGATCACTGCTGGGCAAGTTGTGGTAATTATTAGTTGGATACTGGGGATAAATAGTTCCCTGTGAAGGTGGTGAGGCCCTGGCCCAGGTTGCCCAGAGAAGCTGTGGCTGCCCCTGGATCCCTGGAAGTGTCCAAGGCCAGGCTGGAGCAACCTGGTGTAGTGGAAGGTGTCCCTGCCCATGGCAGGATGATCCTTAAGGTCCCTTCCAACCCAAACCATCCATGATTCTATGAAACCAAGACCACATTAATTGAACAGGAAACTCTTCTGGTTTGTTCCTCTTGGAGGACTCAGTGAGGGTTTTAAGGAAGTCAAAGCTTTGGGGAAGGTGTGACAGGTCAGTGGCCCAGATTCAGTGCTGCTTCTCTGTCAGTGCAAAGTCCAATTGCTGAGGTTCAAACATCCCAACAAGCTGGTGTGGAGAGGAATCCAGCTGGGAATTTTGCACTGTCAGGGAAGCACTCAGGTATCCTGTTTTATTAGCTGAGCTTGGTGACTGTCAGCTGCAGAAAACAACTTATCAAGCAGCTCGAACCAGTCTGGAAGGAAACATTTCACCCCAGCCTGCTGCAAACAGGCACTGCTCTGCAAAACAGAAATCAGGAATTGTTATCAACTCCCTCTCAGCCCAGCCTGTGCTAAATCTTTTTACAGCTGCACTTATTGCTGAGACTTAAACAATTTACCTGCCCAGCCTGGCCCTTCTACCTCAAAGACTTCACGCAAGGGCAAATCTAAACCTTTGTGTCTAAAATTTCAATAAAAGAGAAGATGAACAAGAATGTACTAATCCTTGACTACTAAATTTATGAACTTGCCAGGGTTAACCTTTTGTTTTATTGCCTTTATGGCCCCGCTGTGAAATACAGCCATTGTAAAACACCTGGAAGGGTTGGATTCCTGAGGATGAAGATATATCCCGGGGAAGAGGGGGGCTGACACGGTGGTTTCTCTCTGTTCAGACATGTGATAGAGATGAGAAATGTGATGACAAACTTATGTGACTCAAACTTGCTGCTCCTCGTGGTCCTTGAGGGCTTGGCTGTGCTCTGTGGAGTTCGGGACGTGCCCTGTGCCATCCCACACTTTAATATGGGTTTAACAGTGGTTTATACTGTGCCATAAAGGGTCTAAAGGCTGTGAGGGGTAACTCTGAGACCTCGTGGGGGAAAGGAGGGAATAGGATTTATAAATCATAAGTTCAGCAATGTCTTGCTGAGCTTCTGTGCTTGCAAGTCTGAAGCCAAAGGTATAGGAAAAAAAATAATTTATCTGCATGATCTGGATTTTGGGTTATCTAAGAGGGTCAGGTCTGCAAGAGCTCTGCATGTTAGTTGGGGATCCCATGGTAATATGGAGCTGAGTTGAATGTAAATGCAGGTTTTTGAGCTCCTCACCCTGGCAAAGGGTGAGTTCTGCTCTGGGGTCTCTGGGGTGTGCTCCTATTTACAACCAGCACTGTGATGGTGCTGAAAAACCCCTTTGCTGGCCTTGTTCCTGGGGCTGCATCTCTCAATCTGTGTGAAGCACTCCTTGAACTCGTGACACCAAAACTGGCAAAAAGTCAGCTTGTATAAACCAAATTCTGCTGCTTTCTGCCCCAGCCAGCTCAGCACGTCCTCCAGAGCTCCTCAGCCTGAGCTGGAATCACCAGGGCTGGGTGGAACCTGGAGAACCCAGAGGTTTGTCCACATTCCCCTGGGTGGGAAGTAAAGCTTTAGGAATTACCAGGAGACACCTGAGCTGAATCAGAAGCCCTCTGAGGGGAAAAGTGTGTGTTTTCTTCTAAGCTGAAGAGGGTTTTTAATTGAGGCTTTCAGTCCAAACCAGCCAGAAGATGCCCCCAGTTTGCCACAGCATTTCCAGGAGCGTGCAGGCCATCCCTCACTTCCAATCCTGACAGAAGGAGTGGCCCAGCTCAGGTTTCACACCTGCCTGTTGGAGCAAGCAGGAATGAGCTCCACAAACCTCATCACAACCACCTGCTGGGCTATTTCCATACCTTTTTCAGGATGGGATGAGTTCCAGCACCAAGTGTGGCACCGTGGGCACTGTCCCTGCTGACAGCTCTGGGTTAGGAATGGCCACAGAGCCCATTTTTGGGCTGAGGTGGCACAGGAAGGTCTGAAATCACTGCAGATTAACTCCATTTCTGGGTGTTTTGTCACTTCCAGCACTGGACAATCCTGACAGCAGGAATGGCCCAGCCCAGGATTCTCACCTGCTTCAGTACCAGCTGCAGGGGAGCCTGTGGAGGAGGAAGGAATGAAGCTCCACAAACCCCATCACAACCACCTGCTGGGCTATTTCCATGCCTTTTTGACAATGGAATGAGCATCAGCACCAAGTGTGGCACCGTGGGCACTGTCCCTACTGACAGCTCTGGGTTAGGAATGGCCACAGAGCCCATTTTTGGGCTGAGGTGGCACAGAAAGGTCTGAAATCACTGCGGATTAACTCCATTTCTGGGTGTTTTGTCACTTCCAGCACTGGACAATCCTGACAGCAGGAATGGCCCAGCCCAGGTTTCACACCTACCTATTGGAGCAGGAAGGAATGAGCCTCACAAACCTCATCACAACCACCTGCTGGGCTATTTCCATGCCTTTTTCAGGATGGGATGAGTTCCAGCACCAAGTGTGGCACCGTGGCCACAGACCCATTTCTGGGATGAGGTGGCAGGAGCAGCTCTGAAATCCCTGCAGATGAGCTCCATTTCTGGGTGTTTTGCCACGTCCTTAATGCCATTTAACATCGCTGAGCTCGTTAGAGCAAAAAGAGCGGTCGCCATCCCCGTCAGCACAACGGATGGTTAAGCAGAAAATAAGGGTTTTTTACCTTTTTTTCTTTATGACAGCTTTTGGACACGACGGGAATTCGTCCCTCCCCCGACTGGGCTGAATTTGCAAGGGAAATTACGAGGCAAACATGGGGTTTGTGTTATTTCTTGGAGCTGACGGGAGCACTTTGGAAGCACATTCAACAACCCAGTCACGGTGGAGGATCCAGCAGCCTCATCAGGGCTGCTTGTAAACCTGTTGTCCTCCCGGAGTAGTTATCCAGGAGCTTAAACAGCTCTGATAACATCTATTCTGTGAGCACCTGGCTGAGTGTGAGTAAATATAGCAGCACCAAGAGCTGAAGCTGAGAAATTCTGCTGCAACCCAGCATCTTCAGGGGAGTGGCACTTGGGCTGAGCCAAAGCCCTGTTGGCAAGGGGACAAAAAAACCCCCAATAATCTGCATTAATAGATTGTTTAGTTCTGGTTCTTCTTGGAGAGAGGCTGGATGTTGTATGTGCAGGTTGGGGCATCATTGTTTTGGTATCAACTAGCCAAGGAGACCTGATAAATTGTGCTTTCAGGGCACAGACGCTCACAAAACCAAGCTCTTGATGAGGTTTCTCCGGGGAGAAGAGTGTTGTTGTCAGGGTTTTGGAGATAAACTGATTTTTTTTTTTGCCCTGCTGTGTTTATGGCAGGAAGAGTGTTAAAGACTGGAAAGATAAAATTAGTTCCTCTGGTGACACACAGTGACATTGAGTCCTTTGGGTTTGAACAGGGCACCCAGATGGAAAGAACAAAATTCAGTCTCATTGTCCAATGATAATGCAAATTTTTGGGAGCTTTAAAGGCAGGGGGATTGGGTTTATTCCAATAACAAAAACCTAGAGCTTTCATCTGAAATTCAGGGTGCAAAGTCCATTCCTTAAAAACAGAGAACAGAGGGTGTAATGGGACAACATTTGGCAGCAAAATGCTTCTGGGAGCTCCTAAACCAAAGGCTGTGGTGGTTGCCATGAAATGCTGAGCCCCTCCCTCTTCTTCCAGCCTCAAGTACCTCGTTCCCTGCCGGGAATTGCCTTTCCCTCGGAGTCTTTGAGGAATGTTTCCCATTCCCCTGGTCAGATCCTCTGCTCACCCCGAACCATTTCCGTTTCCATCCATCCCAAACCTCCCAGCCTGAAGCTGCTGCTCCATTTCTCTCTCCCTTGCAGCCTCCCCAGAGCTCCCGAGGCCAGGCCTGGCTGTCTCGCGCCCGTGTTCCCATTAAAGCAGTGCTGGGAGTTGGGAATGGGCCTCTGGAATCCCAGGCCTTTTAGCTCCTCCTGAGCCATCAATCCCTGTCTCGTGGCGGGCAGAGCTCAGCTTTGGGGCTGTCTGGAGACCTGCAGGAAAGTAGGTTGGGAGCAGTCCCTGCCCATCCATCACCAGCTAATGAGGGTCCCAGGCCTCGTGCCAGGAACTTCTCCTGCTGTCCCGGGTGGAGCAAAGGATGCAACAGCCCCAGGTTCCCTCGGCCTGGGACTCTCCTGCTGCTGTCTCTTTTTATTTGGCCTTTTTTTTAAAATATGGAACAGGAATGGAGTTTTTGAAGAGCTGAAAGTCCCTTCTTTTGAACCGATTATGAAGCTGATTAATATCAACAAATTGTCAAATGTTTGCAAATTTGAGGAGAGGAAGAGAAGGTAGGAGGAACTAACCTTTAATATATAATATATAGTGTGTGATAGAATAGAGTAGAATATATATTATCATAAATAATATATGGTATATAGAAGATAATATATGATAATATATCATATGATAGAATATATGACCTTATTTATTATTATATATATTATATTATACATAATAATATATATTACATTATATATTATTATATTCTATAAATAACATAGTATATATAGAATATAATACATGTTAATAGAATAGAATAGAATAGAATATAGAATAGAATATATATAATATTATATTCTATAATATGTGATATATAAAATAAAATACATATTATATGATAGAATATATAATAGAATATATAATAGGATATATTATCACATTATATTCTATAAATAATATAATATATATAGAATATAATACATGATGAAGGATCATCTATTATATGATATAACATATAATATATGATATAGTATAATATTCTATAAATAATATATGATCTATATAATACATGGTAAAAATATCATACATTATATAATAGAATATATAATATTTTGTATATTTTATTTTGTATATTTTATTTTGTATATATAATATTATTCTATATTTCGTGTATGTAATATTTTGTATGCTATATGGAATATAATATATGCTAGTATAGGATATAATATGTAATACATTTTATAATATATGGTAATATAACCCCTGCCTTTCCAGCACTATTTCCATGCAGAGTCTCCTCTTGGTGTTGACCCTCATGGGAGAAGAGAAGGACTAAGACCCTCAGGTGTTTTTACACCCAGTTATTTAAAAGCAACTCTAATAAGCTCTTCCCGTGAATCCTGAATGTGGGAAATATCTCTGTTTTAAATTTAGAGAGACAACATAAACTCAGGGAACAAAGAAACAAAGAATTTATTCCTTCTCTCACCGAGTTTTTGGGAAGATCCCTTGGGTGTACAACTTATACATTTTATAGTTTTACAAAATCCCACCCTTTTCAGATAAGTTTAATATATTCATTTTTGCCTAAAAAGGTTTCTTTTCTCCGAAAAGGGGCTTTCCCTTTATCCCCATTGGCTGCAAGGTGTCCCCTGTCAGAGATGAGGGATCTTCCTTTGTTCTTAGCCCAGAGAGAAAAAGAACCTCGTGGACAAAATGGTCCCAAAAGATTGAATTTTTAAGAATTTTCGCATTTCCCTCATCTGACCCAAAACCACCCTTATACTTAAGTTCATGTTTTGGAACTTGGATATCTTACAACCTCACGATATGCCTATATATATATATATATAAAAACTGTATTTTTATTTCTCATGGGAAGGCTTGGACTCAAGGCCCGGAGGAGGACTAAAGCCCAGCCAGGGCTCTGGAGTGGTTTTTGGGGCTCTCGGAGCTGCAGGGTGTGTGCAGAGCCGCCCTGGCCCAGCTGCAGGGGGGCCCAGCTCCTTGGAACAGGAGCAGAACTGGGACCAGAAGCAGGAGGAGCTGGGAAGGAGGAGCAGGAAGCTGCAGGGCCCTTCCAGAGCACTGCCAGCTCAATGGGCTTTGATTGCTCCACACCTGCCTGCTCGGCAGCTCCCGGGATGGAGCGGGGAAAATCAGCTCCCCTGACGTGCAAATGCAGCAAATCTCGGCAGCGCTGGGGGGAGGGAGAGAGGAACCTGAAAATCCCCAACTGCCACTTCCTGAGAGAGCCCGGCCTCATTTCCCCCCCTCTCCCTGGCTCGCTCCGGAAAGAACGAGGGATTCTCATTCCTTTTGCACCATCATGCTGGAAAATACACGTATGGCTTCAGTGGGCTGGGCTTTGCTGGGGTTTCCCAGGAAATCTCAGCTTCTAACTGCAAAGGCTTTGAAATGGATGTGCTTTCCCATGGCTCCACCATTTCCACGGGAAAGCTCCTCCAAATCCAGGGAGCTCAGGGTGCTTTGGAGCAGAAACACCGTCCAAAGAATCCAAGAGCTCCCTTGGACTGAGTTTCAAAAAGAGCACTGGGAGCATTACTAGAAATCAAAGTGTTGCCTTTGTGTGCTGTACTGACAGTGAAATATTTTATATCCATAAATAATTATAATATATTATATAATTATAATGTATAAATATTTACATAATCATGTTATACAAATGTAAGTAGACACATTTATAATATACTATATAAATAATATAAATAAATATAATATTGTGCATTATATAAATATATAAATTTATGATATAAGTGTAACACAAATATTTTTAATATCCTCCTATATAAACATAATATAAATATGTTATATTTATTATTTTAATACAATATTCATTTCCATTATGAAATTAAAGTTATATACTTAGGGAATGCTCCTCTGTTCCCCATCAGTACCAACACTGGGATTCTGCGGAATGTAGATTTGAGCTTTTTTTCTCCCTCCAAAATAAGAGTATCTTGGAAATCCTTGGAACTATTTTGGGCTGGGAAACCCATTTTTTTGATCAGCAATCATTTCCTCTGCCTCTGATGAAAGCAGCGGGCCAGGATGGCTGGGAATCATTAACAAGACTTCAAAACCTCCTCTCTCTCTGCGAGGTAAATGTGGATATTTTTGACTCTTCCCACACTGCCTTGACTTAGCATTTTTCCCTTTTCCAGCCCCTCAGAGGTAACATCCGGAGGAGCAGCTGATAATTAACCCCAAAGGGCCACACGTCCCATTTCATTTCAAAGAGGGGCTTTCATGGCAGGATTGATTAAAAGGAAAAAAAATTGATTAAAAGGAAAAAAAAAAGGGGGGCTTTTGCCTCCCAAAGAAGCCTCCGAGCGCTCCGTGCGTGGGTTTGCTCCTGCAAGGATCTTCCCTTCCCCTCTCCTGCCCCTGTGGGCCTGGGGAAGGAACAGAGAAATCTTGGAACAGGCTACGATGCCTTGGATAATTTATCGTCTCTGGACAAGAAATTCTCTGTTTGAACGTGGCCAAAGAGCAGGAAAATGTGGGAATAGGTGTGAACATGGGAAAGAGAGCAGCAGGAAGCAACAACTCTTTGGGATCGTGGGCCTGCCTATAAATATTGGCTGCGAGTGCAAGCGTTGCCTCCCCACAGTTTGGTTGGAGCCTGTTGGAATGAGGCAACTCTGCCAGGACTTCTGCATTTCTGAGGAGAAAAATGACTGAACAAGAAGAAGAACAACAACAAAAAATCCAGCAGGCTCTCTGAGATGGAGAAGCTCAGAAGCTCCCTGAAGCTTTTACTGCCTGACATTGAGCTTGGTCAGGAGAAATAATGAAGAGGATGCGGCAAACCCCAAAATTTTGGCGTTTCCAAAAGCCTTTCCCTCGTCTTTTTCTTGCTAGTTTTAAAAATAATTTTATTATTTTACGATTAATATAATATGTAACATAATTATCTGTTTGAACATGATTCTTTGGTCTGATAATCAAACTCTTTTCTCTCTGTTCTTCCCAACCTGATGCTCTCACTGATGAAGGAGCAGCTGAACACTCTCCCAAATTATGGAGATCAGAGGAGCTGTGGGGAGGCAGGAGGCTCAAGGAGCTGATGGATACAGGATGCCAAGGAGAAAAAAGGCAGAGCCACTGGCAGAGCCAGCAAGTAAGAGTCCACTAATTGAAAATGTGGGTTATTTGCTCAAAGTGTGTTAATTGATCTCTAAGTTATGGTGGCCCCTGTGAGGCCTTTGTGGGCTGTGGGGAGGAGAAGCTCCAAAGGATCCTCACAAGGTTATTGTATTAATAATGGTATTAATAAGCTTCCACATTTATTGCCTCCGTTATTTGGAGTTAATTACAATGTTTCTCTTTTAAATCTCAATTAATGTCCCTTACAATCAATTCGTATTTAATTATTACAAGGGGCTGATTAACTGGAAAGAGAACAAAGTGCTCCCGGTCCTTTCCCTGCCCTGGTGGGGTTGGAAAGGAAAACTCGCTCTGACAGGACTAAACCCGACAGCTCTGGAGTTTGCCAACTTTTCCTCTTCTTTAAGATGGATCAGGAAGCCAGAAACCATAATTCAGCTGCAGTGTCTGCAGGGTCAGACACTGCCAGGACTGAGGCTCCAGCAGAGCAACCCAGGGCTGGAGAAACCCGGGGGCAGAAGTGCAAAGGGATAGGTAGGAATGTGTCATGGAATTCTGGAATGGTTTGGGTTGGAAGGGACCTTAAAGCCCATCCCATTCCATGGGCAGGGACACCTGCCACTAGCCCAGGGTGCTCCAAGCCCCACCCAACCTGGCCTTGGACATTTCCAGGCATCCAGAAGCAGCCACAGCTTCTCTGGGAATTCCATTCCAGTCCCTCCCCGGCCTTCTGGGGAAGAATTTCTCCCCAATCTCCCATCTATCCCTGCCTTCTGGCAGTGGGAAGCCATTCCCTGTGTCCTGTCCCTCCATCCCTTGTCCCCAGTCCCTCTCCAGCTCTCCTGGAGCCCCTTTAGGCCCTGCCAGGGGCTCTCAGCTCTCCCTGGAGCCTTCTCTTCTCCAGGGGAACCCCCCTAGTTCTGTGGCTGGAATTTTGGGAGCTTCAAACGTTTAGAGAGAGTTTCTCCAGATGGAGCTGGATGTGGGTCCTTCTGGAATGTGAAAACAGGAACCTTTAGGTTCCTAAAGATCAAAATTTCTCCAAGTACAGTTTGTACTGAAATTCAAGCGAGTTTCAGGGTTTCACAGACTTTGGACAACAAAATTCCACACAAATGTTGTGTAAAATCCCTTTGCTCCTCTTCCTTCAGGCTCTGTGATACTCAAGGTTCCTTCCTCCTCCTGGCCCTTAAGAAAGGCTGTTCTTAGGACTGTAACTTGAATTTTCACTGGAGCAAGCCCCTCCTTCATCCTCCCTGACTCTTAGGAGGGGCAGCTGCCCACCCCTCTCAGGGCTTACTTTGTTATCTCTTCCAATTAATAAAGAATAATCCATGTTTTGAAATTCCTTCCCTGGATTAGCTCCTGGTTGGAGTACTTAGCTCATGTACATTCAGGATCTCTCCAAGGACTTGTCTTTTAGTATTTATTCTGATAACTGGAACACACAGATAAGAGGAGCACACGACACTGGGAAGAGAATAAATTTCCATTTTCAAGGCTGCAGAAGCCCTACTCAGAGAGGATCCATGTTCTGAGGGAAAGCAGCCTGTAAAGGGAAGGCAATCTGGAATAAAGGTGTCTCAAGCAGCAGCCTGTGAAATGTTCCTGTGTTTTAGCTGATCTCAGGAACTGAGAATTTAATACAAGCTGGGGCTCCAGTCAATCCCAACCTTCCCTTTTCTCGGCTGCTGGGAGAGTCAGGTACAGGGTAGAGGGCAAACCTTCACAAAAAGGAGTGTTCCTGTGATTTTACCCTTAATTAATTGACCCTTCCTCTCTTTCTGATGATCACCTTTCAAATTGTGCAATTCATACCTGCCTTGGACCATCTGACTTGCAGAATTCTGGTCTGTGCCTCGAGCTCACTGCAAACACCAGGACTGGGTGTCTGATTTGCAAACACAACACTGGGACCTCTTTAAATTAAGGCTGAAAAGGTGTTTCTCTGATTTTTGCCCTTAATTAATTTACCCTTCTCTTTCTGATGATCTGCTTTCAAATTGTGGCATTCATACCTGCATTGGATCATCTGACTTCCAGAATTAAGGTCTGTGCCTCGTGCTCACTGCAAACACCAGGACTGGGTGTCTGATTTGCAAACACGACACTGAGGCTTCAGATTAAGACTGAAAGAGTGTTATTACTCTGATTTTTGCCCTTAATTAATTTATCCTTCTTCTCTCTCTGCTGATCTGCGCCCAGATGGTGAAATTCATACATATATTGGACACTCTTGACTTGCTCCTCTCCAGAATTCTGGTCTGTGTGATTTGCAAAGATCCCCCAGCCCCAACCCCTGCATTTGTGCAGCGAGGACCCAGAACTGCACACGGTATTTAGCCAAGGGAAACTCGCAGACCAGACTTTTCCAGATCCATCCAGTTTTCCGACTCACAGAACACTCCTCGCTGTGTTCCAGGCAGGGATCCCTCAGCCAGCAATCCCACTGACTGATATCCTGGTAGGAACCAGCTTGGGCAGGGAAAAGCCAGACTTGGAGCGTTTTCAGCAGCTGAACTCCTGCAAAAGCCACTTGGCTGCCGAGCACGAAACAACTGCACAGATTTATCAACTGCAAACCACACGCTGCTGGATTAACAATTAAACCCTTCTGATTTATCCTTCCTGGGGCTCAGGGCAGGGAACAGCTCCTTCTCCACATGGAGCTGTGCTGCCTTTCCAAACGGGCCCTTCAACGCCTCCGATCAAACCCTCTCCAAACCAGCCCAGCCTTGGAAAAAACCCAACAGCGCCAAGTTAATCCAGCTCCAGAGGGGTGGGAGTGTTTGAGTGCCTCCCGTTTTGCTCTGCAAAGGAGCTGGTGGTGTTGGGAACAAACATATGCTCCCTTTAAAGAAACAACCCAGCGCTTTTCCATCTAATTCCCACCCCAGTCGATGTAAAATTAATCGCGTCACATGTCCCGCGCATCCTTTAATTGCAAAACCAATTAACTTGGAAATGTTCTGCTTTGTAGTTCTCCTAATGGATGGCAGGGTTTGAGTTGGCTTTGCAAAATCCAGCTTTTGTTGCAGCTGGGCAGGCAGCCATCCCGAGTTATCTCTGGAAGTGAGTTCCCTGCAGCTGAGCCAGCTCCGAGCGCTTGAAGCCCTGAAGTCACTTTGCAGCCGTGGATTTTTGGGCAAGGATCTGTAAAAAGACTTCACAGCCCTTCCAGAGGAAACGTTGGGTTCCTTGGGAGAAGCGTGGCTGGCTCAGGCTGCTGAGTTTGAAGCTGGTAAAGCTGATTCCTGTGGGAATTTCTATCCTTGTGGCTGCAGTTGCATTGGAAGTGATGTCCAGAGAGGCCTCCAGGCTTCATGAAGTGGTTTTAGGGGATGTTTAGGTTGGATCTCAGGGAAAGGTTCTTCCCCCAGAGGGTAGAACAGGCTCCTCAGGGCAGTGGACACAGCCCCAAGGCTGCCAGAGCTCCAGGAGGGTTTGGAAAACACTCTCAAGGAGCGGGTGGGATTGTGGGGGGAAATAATTTACTTAAGGAAAAGCAAAGAAAGAAAAAAGGGAAAAACCCATCCTCGTTTCGTTATTATTGAGACAGGTGGAATGGACAGGAGAAAAAACTCTCCAGAATATGAAATAAGATATACTTGGGGGGGAGGGGGGGGAGGGGAACAACAAGAAGTTAAAAATCAATTTATTTAAAAAAGACCCAAAGTGTTAAAGGGAGACTTCATGACAGAGGGAGAGAAACTATTTACAAGAGCGTGGAGTGATGGGACAAGGGGGAATGGCTTCAAATTAACAGGGAGTAGGTTTAGATTAGATTTTAGGAAAAAATCCTTCCCTGTGAGGGTGGGGAGGCCCTGGCACAGGTTTGCCCAGAGAAGCTGTGGCTGCCCCTGGATCCCTGGAAGTGTCCAAGACCAGGTTGGACGGGGCTTGGAGCAACCTGGGCTAGTGGAAGGTGTCCCTGCCCATGGCAGGGGGTGGAATGAGCTTTAAGGTCCCTTCCAAGCCAAACCATTCCATGTTTCTCTGATTCTATATCAATCTTATTGTCATTTCCCATTCCCATGAGATCCTCTTTATCTCCTGAGGGAGGCAGAGCTGATTCTTCTTCCTGCAGGGCTGCACACAGGATCCCTCCCTCTTCCTTCTCTCTGCAGATCCCCATGGGAACCAGGCAGGATTTGAGTCCTACACCCCCTTCCAGCCTTGAAGGACAGTGGCCTGTGGATCCCCCCCATCCCTGCACACCCAGAATCACCACCCAACCCTCCTTTGACTGGAAAGCCAAAAAGAAAATAACAGGTATTTGAATAAACAGATGTTTCCACCGACAAGCAGCAAACACAGAACCCCCTGGTCCCGTTCCTAATTCAGGAATAACCCTGGTGCTTTTAGAGAACCCAGTCCTGGATGATGCTGCAGGATCAAAATCCATCAGGAAATGTCTCTGTCCCCCTGTAACAGGAGTTCCATTCAGTTCAGATGGAGCTGATGGGGAAACAAATGCCATGCTCCTCATTCCCACAGGGTGGACGTGCTGCCAACTCCATCCCTGGGGGGGCCACGGCAGGGCAGACACCTCAGTCCTGCCTGGAAGAGCTTGGCTGGACCCCTGGGAGGCCCCTGGCACCCCCAGCCCTGGCACTGCCAGCCCTGGCAGAGGGGAGGCCAAGCTGTGCCTCGCCCAGGGCTGTGCTGGAGCAGCCCCAGGGCTCCCTTGGGTGCTCCCAGCCCCCTGTGCAGGCAGCAGATGGTTCCCTCAGTGTCCCCCTTCTGTTCTTCCTGAGCTCGTGGCCAATGAACTGGAAGTGCCCAGCCCCTGAGTCTCCCTGGGGATGGGCTGCACTCTGGAAAACGTCCCTAGGAAATGCTGTGAGTCCTTCTTCCCTCGGGATGGGCAGGATACGGGAATGGGAGGCCTCGAGGAAGTGTTGAAGCTGCAGGGTCTCAGCAGAGCTCTTGGAAAGTCTGTTCCAGCACAGACATCCCAGCCCTGCTGTGCCCAAGACTCCTGACTTTGGGAGCTGCTGCCTCTGAAAATTCCCTGTGCAGAGAACCCGGGACAGTGGCTGCTGCTGGAATGTGCTGGGAGCCTGGATTCCCCATTCCCAGGGCTGTGCTGGGAGCCTGGATTCCCCATTCCCAGGGCTGTGCTGGGAGCCTGGATCCCCCATTCCCAGGGCTGTGCTGGGAGCCTGGATTCCCCATTCCCAGTGCTCTACTGGGAGCCTGGATCCCCCATTCCCAGGGCTGTGCTGGGAGCCTGGATCCCCCATTCCCAGGGCTGTGAGCCTGGATCCCCCATTCCCAGGGCTGCTGGGAGCTGGAATGTGCTGGGAGCCTGGATTCCCCATTCCCAGGGCTGTGCTGGGAGCCTGGATTCCCCATTCCCAGGGCTGTGCTGGGAGCCTGGATCCCCCATTCCCAGGGCTGTGCTGGGAGCCTGGATTCCCCATTCCCAGTGCTCTACTGGGAGCCTGGATCCCCCATTCCCAGGGCTGTGCTGGGAGCCTGGATCCCCCATTCCCAGGGCTGTGAGCCTGGATCCCCCATTCCCAGGGCTGTGCTGGGAGCTGGATTCCCCATTCCCAGGGCTGTGCTGGGAGCCTGGATTCCCCATTCCCAGTGCTGTGCTGGGAGCCTGGATTCCCCATTCCCAGTGCTCTGCTGGGAGCCTGGATTCCCCATTCCCAGTGCTGTGCCGGGAGTGCCAGGGAGGAGCAGCAGCTCCTCTGGCTTGTCCCTAAGGTGGACCAGCAGCTCCCATGGCTTGTTCCCAGGGAGGAGGGAAGAAAGGAAGAAAGGAAGGAAGGAAGAAAAAGAAAAAGAAAAAGAAAAAGAAAAAGAAAGAAAGAAAGAAAGAAAGAAAGAAAGAAAGAAAGAAAGAAAGAAAGAAAGAAAGAAAGAAAGAAAGAAAGAAAGAAAGAAAGAAAGAAAGAGAGAAAGAGAGAAAGAGAGAAAGAAAGAAAGAAAGAAAGAAAGAAAGAAAGAAAGAAAGAAAGAAAGAAAGAAAGAAAGAAAGAAAGAAAGAAAGAAAGAAAGAAAAGAAAGAAGGAAAGAAAGAAAGAAAAAGAAAGAAAGAAAGAGAGAGAAAGGTGGTGAGACCAGAGACACTGGAACTTCAGTGGAATTCTCAATCCTCTCATTCTGTAGAGGACAAGATATAGACAAGCTGCAGGGGGAATATAGGGGACAAGATATAGGGGACAAGGTACAGGGGACAAGATACAGGGGACAAGATATAGGGTAAATGCCTAGAGGACAAGCTCTAGGGGACAATAGGAAGGGAGGGCCCCTGGCAGGAGCAGGCAGATGAGACAAGAGCTGCACCAAGGACTCATTAGAGGAGTTTATGGCTGTGACCAGCCTGACAAAACCTGAAGCCTCCTGGTGTTTTACTCTGTCCTGTGGCCCCATCAAATTAACAGCCAGGAAATGTAAAACTAATGCAGAGGCTGCCTGTGCTCCCGGGGGGTGGAGCTGCTGGCAGCTGGAGGCAGCCCTGGCACTGAGCTGGGTGACAGGGTTGGGTGACTTTATGACCAATATTGCCATAACATGGAGGATTTGGAAGCTCTGCCCCAAAGCAGCAACTGTGGCTTGCTGGGAGCTGTGACCTGGCCAGGAAAAGGCTCCAGCTGTTCCTGCTCTCTCCCTGCTCCTGCTCCAAGCACTGGCACAGCAGGGATGGGGATGGGGGGACAGGAGGGGAGTCTCTGCTCCCACCCAGCGCTGCCTTTGGGGGATGTGCTGAATTAGGGCAGATTTCAAGCTGAAGGAGGGGAGATTTACGTGGGATATTGGGAAAAAATTCCTCCCTGTGAGGGTGGGGAGGCCCTGGCACGGGCTGCCCAGACAAGCTGTGTCTGCCCCTGGATCCCTGGGAGTGTCCAAGGCCAGGTTGGATGAACTTAGAGCAACCTGGGCTGGTGGAAGGTGTCCCTGCCCATGGCAGGGGGTGGCACCGGATGATCTTCCACTCCTCTTCCAACCCAAACCATTCTACAACTCTACAAACCCCATTTTCTTCCCTTCCTGCGGCGAGAAAACTTGATCACCATCTATTTAATCAGAAATATCACCAATTAATTAATTTCTCTCTGCTGTTTTGGCACCTTTCCTTATTTTAAAAACCAAATGTTTGTGAGTCTGAGTCGGTTTCCCTTCAGCTGGTGCAGAATCAGGTGTTGCCTCCATCAGTGGCAGTCAGACTGAAACAGGAACCTTCGTGGCATTTTTAATATAATCACTGGGGGGGTGCTCAGCTTTGTTTCTCTGCTGTGTTGAACTCAACTTGCCTTAATTTGTAAAGGCATTTTTAAGAGGATGCAGGAGAAAAAAGCAGCAGCCTCGCCGAGTCCCTTTATTTGCAATTCAACAATGTCAGCAGCCAGTGAACCTTGCTTTATAACTTAAAGATAGAAGTGCTAAGTAGAGAATTACTTTGAATATTTTAAATACAGCTGACCAGCTTCTTATTTATATATATAAGCTGGGGGGGTTTTTTATCACTCTGGCAAGATGAGGGTGTTTTAAAGGAAAAGGAGATTTTTTAGGTGCTCACTGGGAGGATGTCTAGAGAACGACACACAGGATTTTTAGTTTCAAGCAGTTAAAATGCATGAACCAACCCTCGTTGAAAAAATTAGGAAGAGACTAAAAATTGTGGAATACAAACAAATATTTAGATTTCTTCATTTTTGTTGGAGTCATCAGGATGCTTCCAAGTCCGGTTTTATTTTCCAGCTATCTAAAAAGATCCAGACTGCTATTTAGGGTTTCTTTATTTATTTCTCTGTGAAAATAGAATCTTTCAGATCACGTGGCTCCCAGGAATGGAACATAAATACCCACTGTTCGCTCCAGGTTTCGTGCTAAGAGACATTTCAGTGGGATGGCACAACTACCTAAAATTAAAGGATTTTCACACTTCCTACCTTGTTAATCCCGTTCTTTCTCAAGGCAGGATGTCTCCATAAAAACACACTTTGTGTTGTCCCAGGGAAGCAAAAGCTGGAGCTTTTCAAGAGGCTGTTCCACGTGAGCAGTGTTTGGAAGGAGCAGGTGATGAGTTGGTGGGAGATGGGACGAGACAGAAGGGACGTCTCACGTGCTCAGCCGAGGTCCCACGTTCCTGCTCGAAGCAGAAGGACCTGGGGGAGCCCGTGGGGATGAGTCCCAGGCAGGGGGGCAGAAACCAGAGCTCCTGGCAGGTCAGTGGGGAGGGTCTGCAGCTGGTTGTTGCCATCAGTGACCTGAGGAACAGGCACTGCTGAGGAATCTGCACAAACACCCAGTGCTGCCTGAGGGCTCTGCCCAGTTCTGGGTCCCTTCAAGACACACACTGAGGGACTGGAGTCGTCCAGGGAAGGGGCTGGAGCAGCAGGAGCAGCTGAGGGAGCTGGGGGGGCTCAGCCTGGAGAAAAGGAGGCTCAGGGGGGACCTTCTGGCTCTGCAACCCCCTGACAGGAGGGGGGAGCCGGGGGGGGTCGGGCTCTGCTCCCAGGGAACAAGGGACAGGAGGAGAGGGAACGGCCTCAAGTTGTCCCAAGAGAAGTTTAGGTTGGATATTGGGGAAAAGTTTTCATGGGAAGGGTAGTCAGGCACTGGAACAGGCTGCCCAGGGCAGTGGTGGAGTCACCATGCCTGGAATGGTTCAAAAAACATGTGGATGTGGCACTTGAGGAGACAGTTTAGTGGTGAACACGATGATGGTGCTGGCTGATGGTTGGACTCGAAGATCTTAAACATCTTCTCCAACCTCAATGATTCTGTGATTCTGACATTTTGAGGAATTGCCCCATCCCTGTGGAAGCATCAGCAGAGCAGCTCTGAGTGTTGCAGTTCCCTAAACTCCTGGAATTCTATGTCTTGCAGGGATCAGACCCTTCATCAAGGGGCTTTTAGCCCCAGGTTTATCCAAACATATCCAAACCCAAACGTTTCTTGTGGTGTGGAGCTGAGGGGGGGGTTGGGATCTCCTCCCAGGGAACAAGGGACAGGAGGAGAGGGAACGGCCTCAAGCTGTGCCAGGGGAGGGGCAGGTTGGACATCAGCAGGAATTTCTCCATGGAAAGGGTGGTCAGGCCTTGGCAGGGGCTGCCCAGGGAGGTTTGGAGTGCCCAGCCCTGGAGGTGTCCAAGGAAGGCCTGGCCGTGGCACTCAGTGCTCTGGGCTGGGGGACAAGGTGGGCATCGGGCACAGGGGGGACTCGATCTTGGAGGTCTTTCCTCCTTCCCTTAATGATTCCTAAAAAATCCTAACAAGGAGAGCCAAAGGGACGTGCTAAAGGCCACCCCCATCCTCCCTGGCTGTCGGTGGTTGTTCAGGTTGAGGAGGAGAAGGCAGGTGAATGTGATACTTATTAAAATGCTGCTTGTAAAACTGCAGCGTCTGAGACATCCCAGCCTGAGGAGTAACTGCTCTGGCACAGCCTGTCCTTGCTCAGTGCATGGGAATTGATGAAATTAAACTTAATTTTTTAAAAAAAAATCCTAAACCTGTGTCTGGTATCAATGCAAAAATATCTCAAGCTCACGGACCGACAGTGCAGACTGGGGGCAGAGGCAGGAACAGGAACAGATCTGGGAGGATGGAGGCACAGGAGATGGAATGGCCAAGGCCAGGTTGGACAGGGTTTGGAGCAACCTGAGCTGGTGGAAGGTGTCCCAGCCCACGGCAGGGAGTGGGACAAGATGAGTTTACGGTCCCTACCAACCCAAACCATTCCAGGATTCTCTGATTTTATGGTTCTCTGACATGACCAACCCAAATTTCTTGCAGGGCCGAGGCTGTTCAGCTCTGAGGGACAGAACTCTGCTGCTGCCTGGCTTTGTAGAGGCCAAATAAACGGAGAGGGATGCTAAGGAGAGGAGAGGGGCAATAATACACGTGCATGTGTGCAGGGATTTTTTTTCTTTCCATATCTACTTCTGATTGCAGAGAAGAGCTTGGTAATATGACCCAAAATGCTTAAGACAGTGTATATTCTTCTCCTGTGCTTTGGGAATTCAGAGTTTTAAAAGACTCAATTTAACAAATTACTGGAGGACTGGAGGAACTTTTTCTTCCCACAGAAGAGGGCACTTGAAACTCTGTCAGAAGCTGAACACTGTGCTTTAGGGGATAGTTGCTGTTATGTGACTGTTGAATATGATATTCTTTTCCAGGTAATTTTGGGTTTCTGGAGATTACAGTCCCAGGAACACAATAGGAAATGAATGGTTTATTCATTACACGGGGCTGTGTAATTCCAGAGCCGGGGATAAACCTCCCCAGAATACATTAGAGCTCTTCCCAGCACAGGGACAGAGCTCCAGGCTTGCTGAGATCCCAATTCCATCACCCTGTGACATCCTGGTCTTTGTGGCAGCTGATTCAGGCATAACAAATCTCCAGAGATTCGGAGCTAACTTTGGCAAAGTGAAATGTGAGAGATTCCTCGGAAAACTTCCTTGGACTTTGGGTCCTATAAGCATATCAGGCAAATATTCCCTGCTTTGTGCACCCCAGCTGCTCTCCACGGGTTCATCCAGTGATCATCCAGGATTTTCACATTTGCATCTTTGAGATAAGATGTAGCTCCCTGCTTTGAATTCCCTATTTCAAGTCTCATCACTCCCACTTGACAGAATTATTGACCTGGGTTAATATTATAGCTGCTGAGACAAAGAGCAAAACAACGAGATTGTAACAAATTATGGATGTTGGATGAATCATGAAAATTCATCCCTGCCCTAATAAAACATCGGGGGGAACACAATTAAGTTTAACAACTCTAACATGTGAGGATCAAAGTTATGAAGGGCTATTTATCATGGGGATCCTGACAGTAAAGAGAAAATGAAATAATATTCACACTCCATAAGAGCAGGACACTTTATCTGTTTGTTTGTTATGAAATCACCCATCCTCGACCTTGTTCATGGCTCACCCATGATTTTGATGGATGATGACCCATAACCTGCCAGTCCAGAGGCTGTGAAATGATTTCAACACTTGCAAAACCAAGGGATTATGTTTGAAATGAGGGAGTTAAAGCCCCATTAAAGGCTGCATCCCTTCAGCCTTGTGCTGTGTTGGCTTTATCATCGTGTGCTCAGGTGGTTTCAGGTTTAATCCTGAATATCCAGGCTGTGCCTAACCAGGAGCGCTCACAGAATCCTGGAATGGTTTGGGCTGGGAAAAGAGCAGAAGATCACCCAGTCCCACCCCCTGCCACGGGCAGGGACACCTTCCACCAGCCCAGGTTGCTCCAACCTGGCCTTGGACACTTCCAGGGATCCAGGGGCAGCCACAGCTTCTCTGGGCAACCTGTGCCAGGGCCTCCCCACCCTCCCAGGGAACAATTCCTTCCATATATCTACTCTAAACCTACTCTCTGTCAGTTTAGAGCCATTTCCCTCCCTCATACTAGTGAGGATTTGGGGGTGGAATCTCAATTATTCTTCTCAGCATCCAAGACCTCTGGAAGATTCCCAGAAATTCCTTTCACTGTGAGGGCGGGGAAGTCCTGGCACAGGTTGCCCAGAGAAGCTGTGGCTGCCCCTGGATCCCTGGAAGTGTCCAAGGCCAGGTTGGAGCAACCTGGGCTGGTGGGAGGTGTCCCTGCCCATGGCAGGGGGTGGAGTGAGATTTAAGGTCCCTTCAATCTAAACCATTCCATGATTTCCTGTGGTGTCCAAGGGTTGTGCTGGTGCCATTGATAAATGGTGGGAGTTACTTCAGGAGGATTTGGGTTATGTAAGAAGCTGCATCCATGTTCTGAAAGGAAAATGGTTGGAAAGGTGCAGCTGTGACTCAAAAGTCCTTCCCAGTCCTTTGGTGCTGAGCTCCCTCCTGCTGAACTCAGAGCTCAGACATCAAAGAGCAAAAGTTTGAAGGATTGGGCACTTCAGCACTGACTGGCTTTGTCTTTGCCATAGCTCCAGCAAATTCCACTGGGAATTCCCAAACTCTTCATCCTTCTTGCAGCTGCAGAACTGCTGAGGAGCTTCAAACAGTACCAAGGTGTTCCCACCATCCTCAGTGGGGCTGGAGCCAGCGGGAAAAATCTCACTGTGGGATGAACTAAAAGAGCCTGGATGTGGGAATAAAAACCCTTTGGCACAGCACTGAGCTGCTGCCCTGGGTGAGAGCCATGGAGCAGCTTCCACATGATGGGGTTGGCACAGATTAATCCCAGAATAAGCCAGGCAGAAGATCCTGCATAGCACAACCACTGGTTTCTCTCTCACACAGCCATTCTCAGTGCCTTTAAACTTTGCATGAGACTGGGAGACTTGTCAGCATCCTGAACTGGAATTTTCTTCTCCATTTGGTAATTGTATGTCCCTTAATAAAGAACAGAGAGTTAAAAACACCCGGAGCTGTGGCTTAAAAAGCTCTTTTCCCTCACCAGGCCTTGCACTGACCTGCTCAGAGCAGGCAGCCACTGGTGCAGTGATCCCTGTTGCAGTTGATTCCCAGCTGGGCAGGGATGGAGGGGGGGATCTGCCCCACTTGTTTCATGCTCCATTTTCCCAGCTGGAGCTGTTTCCAGAAGCTGCACACGACAGCAGAAGCCCAATTGGATTGAAGTCAGGGATGTCACAGCAATCAGGGTTTCATCAGCACTGCCTGGTGCAGCTGAGCTCCTGGGGAGACCCTGGAATAACTCAGGATGTTCAGGAAACCTGTGTGTTTATGAACTCCCTGTAAGCTCTGCACACAGAACCACAGAGTGTTCTCAGTTGGAAGGGACTCCCAAGGATCATGAGCTCTTCAGTGAATGGCCCATAAGGGGACCAAACCCACAGCTTTGCTGTTATTAACACCGTGTTTCAAGTTATTAACGCCGTGTTTTAACCAACTGAGCTCATCTCAGGGTCACCAGCTAAAGAAAAAAATCCCCCCCTGCATCTCCTCTGTTCAGCAGTAAATTGTGAATTGTACAATTTCTGTAAATCCCAGCCCAGTGATTCCTGTAAATCCCCCATCAGGAATTCATTCTCCATTTGCACCTTCAGGTAACTCTGGGCACTCTCTGTCCCACCCAGCACTGTCCCAGCCCCCCCCCACACTGGCACCAGCCACTCTGAGCCGGGTTTTCCACGTCAGACTGTCCTTATTTCTGTCCCTTAACTCTGGGCAGCCCCTCCTGCACCACTTGGAGCAAAGAGAGATGCAAAGCCTGAGGTAGAGAGGCTCTGGAATGCCAGAGGAACACAGTGAGGGGTGTTCTCTGTTCACATCATTCCGGATGCTCTCAGATCACCACAGCTGCCTTTGCACCAGGGTAGCAATTTAAACCAGCCCTGAGAGGAGCTGCAGCATGCCAGGTCCCAGGAACCACTGAATATGGAAGAGCAAATATTCCTTCATCCTTGAGCAGAGGATGGAACCTTCCCGAGTAGAGTTTGCCTTGAACTCTGCTTTCCCTGTTTTATGCTTCATCTGGGGGTCTGGTTGTTGTTTTCTTTGTCTTTTTCCTTCCCCTCCCTTCCCACACTAAATGTTTAATGAGTGCTGGAAGCATTCAGGCATCATAAAGTTTCAAAAGTTCTCGTGTTTGATGCATTTAAAAACCAAATCAAATGAAAAGAAAAAAAAAAAAAAAGGAATTACTGCCAGAAGGCAAATCCATTTTCCTCCATCATAAATGGCCAGCATGACATGCAAAACAAAGGGGCTTGATGAGCAGAGCAGTTGAGGAAATAAAAGCAGGGAGATCTTATTTGTGGGAGTCACAGATGGAAGAAATAATCCCCTTGTACTGGGATTAAAAACAACAGTAACAAAGCTGCTCATGCACAAGCAAAGCTGTGCCTGCCCTCCCATCCCTTCATCCAGCCATTCCTCAAAGATTCCTTGCTTAGTCAGCAGTTCCTGGGATCTACACCTCATCACCAAGGAATTCAGGGACCTGACTCCTTGGAAAAGAGGGGAAGAGCTGCAAACTTTTCCATCTTCCATCCTCTGGGCAGTGGCAGATTTCTTGGAGCAGAGTTCCATGGGTGAAACGGGGAAATGTCTCTGCTGAGCAAGAAAATCACAGCTTGGATTTGGTTTGCACAAGTCTGCCTGTCTCCCAGCAGGAAAATACCTCCTTAAAGAAATCAGGGATTCAGGGTGTTGGGAGCAGGCCAAGCACGGGGGGGTTTTCCAGGCAGGATGGTCTGGTTGGAGTCAGAAGTCAGGGAAACCTGAAATCCCAGAATAACAGAAGGGTTTGGGCTGGAAGGGGCATTAAAGATGATCTTGTTTCATCCCCTGCCATTATCCCAGGTGGCTCCAACCTGGCCTTGGACACTTCCAGGGATCCAGGAGCAGCCACAGCTTCTCTGGGCAACCTGGGCCAGGGCCTGCCCACCCTCCCAGCCAAGAATTCCTTCCCCATATCCCATCTAGCCCTGCCCTCTGGCAATTTGAAGCCATGCCCCTTGTCCTGTCCCTCCAGGCCCTTTTCCAAAGCCTCTCTCCATCTTTCCTGTCAGATCCCTTCAGGTCCTAAAAGGCCACAGTCAGGTCACCCCAAATCTTCTCTTCTCCAGGTTGAACAATCCCAATTCTCTCAGCCTGGTCCTGCCCTCCCTTCCCAGATATCCCCTTAAAAAAGGCAGTTTTGGAGACACATCACTTATGGCTCTTTGGCCCATCCAAACCCACATCATGGGAAGGCTGTAAATCCCAGAGGGAATGTGTTTAAGGAAACTCAGTGTCACAATTATTTCCCACCTCCTAGAATTTGTTTAGAGGGAAATCATGGGAAATATTACTTAGGGTCTTATTTTTACCTTTGTTTGCTTCACACTGAGCCAAATTATAGAAACAATGTGAAATCAGGCCACGTGAAATCTTTATTCTCCTCCAGGCCTTGAGTCCCAACAGCAACTTTTCCCTTTAACTCCTAAAAGCCCTTTAAACTTTTCAGAGCAGCTTCTATATTTTCCAATCATTTTTCCAATTTTTCATGATTGTTCTGGCCCTCCTATAAAGCAGGATGAAAATTAAAACTCATAAAAACTTCAATTTCTGCCCTGTGGATCTACTGGTAGATAAAAACCTGCTACAAATCATTAACCCAAGATGCAGTTTGAGATGCTGTTGTGAGATGCCACGGTGACATTGAAGCACAAATTCCTGGGATTTTTCAGCCCAGGACAGAGAACTCAGCGCCAGTTAAACAGCTGAAAATTGTGACTTTCCAGCAGGGCTTCTATCTATGAAGTGTGGATAAGACAAAATCCCACTCTGAGGAATCCCCAAGGGCTCTTTGTCCCTCCAGCTAAATTCCCACATCTTTTTCCTTCTATTTTTGCTCCTATTAACACCTGATTGCCCTTTTTTTTTTTTCTGGAGGGGGGGATGCTTTGAAATCTCTGCCAGAATTGTTCTGAGGTTGAACTTGTGTAAAAAAAGTCATCATGCAACCCCAGAGAAGTTGCACTTCACTTGATTTTCTTCCCAATAACACACACACGATTTTCTTGACGTCGGGGCTGTGCTGGAGCTCTTCAGTCTCAGATTTCCCTCCCTGAACCTTTTCCCAGGATTGTTTCCTTTTCAGGTCTGATTTTTCCGTGGTGCCTCTACAAGGGGTTGTTTTGAGGCAGAAAAGAGGCATTTTTCTGACGCTGGAGCATCCACTGCAGTGATTGGCAGGGTCTGTCTCAGGGTTCTGCAACAGGGACTGTAATCTCTTATTTGATTTCACCCTCCTCCTTCAGACAACAGAAAATCAGAGAAACCACTCAGCTTTAGCTGCAGCAGAACAGCCAGACATCTCTGCCATCAAGAACCACTTGGGAAGCTGTGTTGGGGCTTTTTCTGAGCAGGAGAGTTTCAAATCTGGGGTTTGTTGTGTTAATTATGATGTTTATCTGAAAGGGGGCATAAAAATGTACTTTCATGGCTTGTGATGAGAGCTGTAGAATGATGGAATCATAAAATGGTTTGGGTGGGAAGGGATCTTAAAGCTCATCCAGTTCCACCCCCTCCATGGGCAGGGACAACTTTCACCAGCCCAGGTTGCTCCAAGTGCCATCCAACCTGGCCTTGGACACTTCCAGGGATCCAGGGGCAGCCACTCTGGGAATCCCATCCCAGCCCCTCCCTACCCTCCCAGGGAACAATTCCTTCCCAATATCCCATCTATCCCTGCCCTCTGGCAGTTTGAAGCCATTCCCTGTGTCCTGTCCCTCCAGTCTCTCTCCATCTCTCTTGTGGGCTCCCTTCAGGTACTGGAAGCCACATTTAGGTCACCCCAAAACCTTCTCCAGGCTGAACAGTCCTCTTTGGAGGACATAAATTAAGGAGAAAACTTCCTTCAGGCCTGTGCTGCTGTGTGACACTGGGCTCAGTGCTCTCAGCAGGAGCTGGGGGGGAATCCTGCTCTGCACGTCCCAAATTCCCTAATTCATCAAAGCAAACCCTCTGGACAGGGTGGCCACTCACCCACATTCCTGATTAAATCCTCTCTGTGGGCAAGGCTTGGCCAGGGAGCTCTGGGGCTCCAAACTCCAGGCTCCAGGTAGGAAGGGGGGCTTTGCAGGGATCCTTTGGAAGCAAAGGCAGGGAGCTGGGGGAGCCCTTTGGAATGTCAGGCTGGTGGCAGGGGCTGGCAGCTCCTGCAGGGTCTCACCCAAACAGGATGAAATATTTCACCTCCTTTATCTGTGGTTTAGTGAAAGGTGTCTTTGGCCAGAGCAGGGACGTTGGAACCTGCCTGATCTTTAAGGTCCTTTCCAGCCCAGGCCATTGTAGGATTTTATGATCTTTAATAAAACAGGGATCCTGAGCCCGATGTGAAAATATTTTAAGAGGGAATTACTGCCTGAAGGAGCCTGGACTTGGATTAACAGGGCACCAAAGGTCAGGTGATTCTCTCCAGATCGTGCAGCAGGACGGTGGCAGGACATTGGAACTGGTCTTCCCCTCCAGTGCCTCATTTGGGGTGATATTTCCCCTCTTACCTGGCAGATTAAACCTCTCTGTAAGGGCTCTGAGCTTACAAGCAACATCAGAAGCATCTCTGGCTGAAGTTCTTTCTGCCTGAAGCCTGTTGTGCTCAGAATTCCTGCCTCTACAACCTGTAAACTAAATTCTGTGCCCTTGAAGGGCAGCCCTGGAGCCCTTCAGTTCATGGTGCAGGCACTGCCATCACCGCCCACAATTCATTTTTGAACAGTTCCACATAACACAAGGCAATAATTGTTACAAAATTCACTTCTAATCCAAGCAGGATTTCAGTGCTGGGGCTTTTGGGAGCTCTGGGCTGAAAGTCAGGCAGGAAAAATGAGAGTGGGAGTACTTAAATTACAGCACTACTGATAAAATGAGGAATTAGTTTGCATTTCCACCTTCATTGTCAAATCGAAGCGACACACTCCCCTGAATCTGGCCAAAAAATGTAGGAAACAGGCAAATCTAAGGAGTTTAATATCATGGCTCTGTTGCCTGCTAGGAGAGGGGTTGGTGCTGTGTGTATTAACAGACAAGGCTTTTTCAAAGAGAAAAATACTTCCTCCAGCAGCTGACTTGGAGTATTTAAGTAAATCATACCCGGATCTGATATTGCAAGTCGAGATTTGTAGACTTCTGCGGTTTTGGGCAATTACACAGAAGGGAAAAAACCCTGTATTTTCCCCGATTCTCTTCTTCAATTGAAGCACCAAGTGTTTGAGGCCCATCCATCACAGCAGCAGGCTCCAGTCACATCACCAGGCACGGCAAGAAGAAACCATTCGAGATATAAATCTGAAAATGTGGGCTAGGTAATATGATCTGCAGGTAAATTAAACTCTCTTTGAATAGCTGAGCTGTACATAACCATAAATCCTGGCTCAGGACAGGGGAACAATAAGAAATAAGCAGCTGAAGCTCGTTCTGGAAATTCCAGGGGAAGGAATCAGCTCCTTTGTTTCTGAGAGCAGCAGCAAAGGAAAGGTGGGTAAATTCAGCTGTTCCCAATAATCAGGTGGGGGCTGTTGCTCTGGAGAGGGTGTAAATAAATACCCAGGAGGTGGGGAGGGGTCAGTAAGTCCTGTGTGGGCTCAGGGGTTGGGCTGCTCATGGCTCCCTTCCAGCTTGGAATATTCTGTGGTTGTTTTCTGGGACTTTGGAGCAGGAACGTGGAAAGTTTTGTGCTGCAACACCTTCCTTTAAGGAATCCGGGAGTGTGGATCTCACTGCTTGACCTCCTCTTAGCTATTTGGGATTATACACCCCTTGGAAGTCTTCAAGTGTTCTGATAATATGAAGTGCAAAGCTCTACCCCTCAAATGATCCTGTAAATCCCAGGGAGTCCTGCTCTAGGAATTCTGCTGCTGGGGGGGTGGGGGCTCAGCCTGCAGCAAACACAATCCAAATGCAGCAGCACAAAGCCCTTCTCAGGGAGAGCTTTCCCTCCTCTTTGTATTAACACACGGGAAGGAATTGTTTCCCAGCTCAGGTGGTGCAGTAACTTTATTCCCCATCCAAGTATTTGTACGACCTGAACATTTTCTGAGGCCGTGGGAAGTGCTGATGGTGCATCCCAGGCTGTGCCAGGGGGAAGTTCAGCTTCAGACCCAGCAGCTTTAACCCCAATCTTGTAATAAAAAGCACCTGGGCACCGAGCAGCCCTCTGTGGCTTCAAATTGCAGGGCTGCAGGAAAGAAGCCAATTTAGCCCTGGTGAAGCTGTTTTGCTTATCACAGTGCTTAAAGTGTCCCCTGCAGCTCCTCGGGGGAAACAGTGAGTCAGGAGGTGACATTACAGAGTGAAGGTAACTGGTGATTTAGCAAAAGAGGTCCCTTCCTGGAGAACTCCTACAGTTTGGGGCACTGGAGGTCTTTTTATCTGATGGAATTGTCCCTGAGAACAATATGGATCATCTGTCAGGGTTGTCTGTGTGAGAGGAGGGGGAAAAAATGGCCTGAAATCACAATGAAGTGTTGCCTTTTCCTTAATTCTTCCCGGGAAAAGGTGTTTTCTACCTGCAGCTTCCTAACTGAAGGGTGGAGTATCAGATGGTCCAGTGGGAGGTGTCCCTGCCCATGGAAGGGGTTGGAATGAGGTGATTTTTAAGGCCCCTTCCAACCCAAACCATTCTGTGATTCATTCCAAGTACAGTGTCTGGAGTAACTTTAAATATCTCTTGTTGATCATTGCATTTGTCCTCCATTCCTTGAAAAAAAATCCTGATCTGCAAGTCTGAAGTCAGGAAGCAAGTCCAGATTCCCTGGAAAAGGATTTTGCTTGTGAGGGAACTGCTTTCAACATTTCTGGGTTAGAGGAGAACGATGGAGTGTCTCAGTTGCTGCACAAATGCAAAGTGGTTTAATTATTATTATTATTATTATTATTATTATTTCACTGTGTTTCAGTTCTGTGGGGCAGCTCCTCTGTCCAGGCTGCCCCAATAACACCTCCTGGTGCTCAAAGCTGCCTCCAAAGCACACATCTGGCTGTGGAGATCAAGGCTATTTAGTCAAAACAGCGATTTTTTTGAGAGGATGAAATTGGAATCAGCCTCAGGAATGTCTGACTGGCACCTGTAACAGACCTTTAAATGACCAGGGAGTGAAAAAGGTTTAAACACCTTCAACTCTGCAGAGGCAGGTGGGTGAAACCCTTGTGCTGGGTTTCCACATCCGTTTTTCAAGCAGTTGAGCTTCAATTCAAGGAGTTTGTGACTAACTCTGGATTCTTTCCTAGTGCTGATCACCCCGTTCCCTCATGGCTGTATTTTAGGGCTGGGCACTGACTGCACCTTTCAAACCAGGGCTCTCCAGCTGTCACACTGCCCAGAGTGTTAAACTTCCTTGGAGGAGAGAAATCCTTGTGAAAACTGTCTTTTTTTGGAGGAGGAGGGCTGTGATGCCAAGCTCTGCAGAGCTGCAGGGATTGCTCAGCTCCTGCTCTGCCTCTCTGGTGCCATTTGAACTCTGGTGATAAGGGGAGGGTGTCACAACTCCCTAAATCCCCCCGTGCCCCTCACCTGCTGCATCCCTGCTCCATTGGAGCTGCTTTTCCCCCTCACCTGCTGCATCCCTGCTCCATTGCAGCTGCATTTGCTCGTCCCTCTGGACTTGGTGCTTTACACTTGTCTGCATTAAATTGCATTTACTGGCTGAGACACCTAAAAGATGCAAATCCTCTGGAATCCAGGGGTATTGTGCTGGGTCTCAGAGCGGGGAGAAGGGGAGTGGGATAGAAATGTATTCTTGGCCAGCTCTGATGAATCCCTTCTGACTTAAGCTCTGAAAATGTGTCCAAAGGGGTTATTTTGTACATATTTACTTGGATGTGACTAAACCACAGCATTTTTGGGGGCATAGATCCCACCCAGACCCCACTATAAATCCTGTCTGTGCTCCAGATTTTACAGGGGATTTTCTTTTGCTTCTGTCACAGTCCCCAAGGGGGGAATGTGTCTCTAAATTCTCCCTGTAAGCAATCCCTCAGCCTCAGGAGGTTGTAATCTAACTAAATCTTGAAGGATTAGCCTTGATTTGCAGGTGGAAATCTGGGAATAAAGCAGCCAGCAGTTTGCCTGGGGTTCTGTGGCAGCTTTGCAGGATCGTGGTTTAATACTCACTCAGCTCTGTGTTGCTGGCAGGGATTCAGAACAGCCTGAGGGACAGGTAGTCCACCTGGAAACTGGGATTTATGGACTCCAGCAGTTCCCAGTCTGTCTGGACTATGCCCACATAAGTGCTGGGTCAGTCCTGACTCCAGAGGTAAAGTTTGGAACTGGATGTTCAGAGTCTGGCTCTCCTGCTGCCTCAATGGTCAGGAGCTTTACATTTTATGGATTTGGGATCCCTGATGTTGGATGACGTGGTTCCTGCACACTTCTATGCCTGAAACATGGACTATTTGAAGTCAAGTGGGATTTTAGAAGTAGATGTATTTAACATCAGCTCAGTGGCCAGGAGGAGTTAAAGACTATGAAACGTTGGACATCAGACAATGAATAATAAGTTAGAGACAATCTTAGGTCACTGTGTAAGTCTGGGGTTTGCATTTATAGTTTTATTTATAGTTTTTTATATATAGTTTATACACAGTTTATGGATTTTTGGATCCCTGATGTTGGATTACGTGGTTCCTGCACCACTTTTATGCCTGAAACCTGGACTGCCTGAAGTCAAGTGGGATTTTTAACATCAGCTCAAAGGCCAGGAGGAGTTAAAGACTATGAAATATTAGACATCAGAAAATGAATAAGTTAGAGAACATCTTATGTCACTGTGTAAGTCTGGGGTTTGCATTTATAGTTTTATTTACAAATTTGGGTTCCTTATGTGTAGTTTATGGATTCTGTATTCCTGATGTTGGATTACACGGTTCCTGCACCACTTTTCTGCCTGAAACCAGGACTGTCTGAGGGCAGGTGGGATTTGGGAATTAGATTTATGTAACATCAGCTCAGTGGCCAGGAGGAGTAAAAGCCCATGAAATGCTGGATATCAGACAATGAATAATGAAATAGAGAACATTACTGCAAGTCTGGGGTTTGCTCACACTTGGAACTACTTGTGCAGTTCCTTTTCCCACATCTGTACAGAGAAATATTAGTTCAGGAAGGGAAGGATGAGGCAGGATAATGGTCTGAAGTGGTTTCATTCTACAGGAGCCATCTAGGCTTGGGTTCAGCTTGGAAAAGGAGGAGTTTGAGGGTAAATGTGTTCTCTGGAGGTGTGCAGAGCCAGCTGTGCCCTGGGCAGCAATAGTTGTTCTCCAACACAAGAACTGGGAGCTGTAGGATGAGTTTAGTAAGAGCTGAGCTCAAAAGAGACACAAAGCCAGGCCCGGGCTTGTCCAAAAGGTTTTGTGTGAGCAACACCTGCCCATGGGCTGGGGGAGAACTGGGCAGCATGTGGAGAGAGATCCATTTGGGATCCCTTTTTCCCCAAGCTGATGCCTCAGTCCTTCCCAGAGGACTTAAACCAGTATCCATCCTGTGACGTGGGATCTGCCCTGATGCACTGCTGGGGGCTTTCCCTCCTTCCTGCAGACACCCCTGGGCCACTGCTTTTAGCACCTCTGTTAAAGAACATTAAATAACATTTTCCAGAACCAACTTCCCCCCCCCCCCCAACTGCAGAAATGTTCTTCCTGCCTCGGGAGGATTCCAGAGAGCATCTCTGGCGCTTCCTGACAGCAAACTTGCAACTCTTAATCACTCTTAGTAATTACAGCTTTCTCTGGTTTCTGCCTCCTCAACTCTGGCTGAGGACAGGAGCTGTTTCATATTTAACTAGTATTATATAGCTGGATTGCTCTCCTGGGGAGCTGCTGGGCTTGAAGGCTGGGGTTTAATTCTCTGCCCCACTCATTAGGTCAGGAAAACAACGCTGGAGATGGAAGCAGGAGGCTCGTAGGGGTGTTCACAAACACGTCTCCTCCTGCTTTAAGAGCTCTGTAGTTCTGTGGTTCAGCAACAGGAACTTCTGAGGGAGATAAAGAGGAGGAATTGGGGGTTTATCCCTAGATTTTTGCTGCTAGGGAATGCAGCAAGGGAAGCGAGCGGAGAGTAGGAGTCCAAGCTTTACATCTGACTTTAAACCAGGAGAATTCCTGGGCTGGGAGAGACAGAGCTGCCAGGGGAGGAGGCTGTGGATGTGTTCCTCGAGCTTTGGCTTTGAAATCACTCTCAGTGAGAACAGGAGCCTTCCCTTTGCCCCGCACGGAGGCTGAGTAAATGCCAGGACAGTTTGTTTGGAGGTGTTTAGGCACCGGGATTGACTGTTCCTGGGAGCAGCCCAGCAGGAAACCCCCAAGGGACTCGATAATGGCTCGTTGTGAGCTGTGAACAGGTCGAGAGGTAGCTGGGAAACAGCCATTCAGCCCAAATGGACTCAAATTTAATGTTTTACAGGAATGAAACAGCCAAAAATCCATTAAGGCAACGTCGTCAATGCTGTTTGCCTTTTGGAAGTGGAGAAAGCTCCTTAAAGGAGTGGAGGGGGTTGGAGGTTTGGGATGTTTAAAGACATTTTGTGAACAGTTCAGAGCATGTGTTTTGCCACTTAACAGAAACAGAGCTGAAATACTTTCAGGAGGCCAGCAGGGTGGCTGAGCAGCAGTGATGGAGGCTTTGAGGAGTGGAGGGAGAGCTGTGCCCCTCAAACTAAAGGCTCTTAAACCACTTAACCATCCCTGGATAACATCAGCGGGTTAACAGCTAAAAAATACAAGGGAGGAATAGAAAGTTATTCTCCAGGTAGTTAAAATGCAAACTGAGAGGAATTATGGAAGATGTCCCAAGGCTACATGAGCAGAAAGAAAATACTCAATTTTTACTGAGTTGCTTTTTTCCTCCCCTGTTTTCTCGCTTCTCTTCCATGTGAGGGTTTATTAAGCAGAGAAGGTCTCATCAATATGGGGGGAGAAAGGATTAATTTAGTGGAGGGCAGGTGCTGATGATATTATAGAACCTGTAAAACTTGATGCAGAGCAGGCTGGGAGGGCTTTTCCTTTCAGTTTTTTTTACAGTGCTTGGAGGTTGTTGGATTTAAATGGCTCAGTCTGTCTGCTGTGCTGCTCAGATTTCTGAGCACATGGTCACGAGTTTCTTCATCTTGTGAAGCTCCTCAGGACCTGTCAGGAAGCAGCTTCTCACTGAGGTGTGACTGGAGCTGTTCCCTGCTGGTGGTTGCTTTGCTTGTGTGAGGATGATCAGAAATAACACCTCACACTTCGGGTGCTGGAGCCCTTCCTTGTGCCCTTTTGATCCCTAAAATCCAGCCTGGTTGGAGCCATCCCAGGGAAGCTGAAGCAGGATGAGGCTGAAACCTTGTGGCTGATCCTGGACTTGCCCAGAGCCAGAGGGTTCAGAGCAGGGGAAGACCTGCTGGACTTCAGCTTGTTTCTGCACCCAGAAGAGCAAGAATCCAAATTTCCTCAAGAAACGGCAGCCAAAACTACTTTTGATGCCCATTATTGCTCTTCTCACAGTATTCCCAATGTTTTTGTCTCAAACTCCAGGCCAGTGTGTCAATAACCTGCTTGTGCCCAGCTCCTGCAATTAGTGCACCCTCTGTGTGCAGGAGGGTGACCTGGCTCTAATCCAAACCACTGGATAAGGAAAATAATAGAATCTCTGGATGGTTTGGGTTGGAAGAGACCAGAAATCCCTCCCTTAGCTCACTAAACCCACCCTCTCTGTCTTGTAACAGGTGGGTTTGACTGGAGGCTGTGAGGGAGAAGTTCCTCAGGGGAAAATGTGGGATAAATTTTAGCATCAGAGAATGGTTTGGGTTGGAAGGGACCTTGAAGATCATCCAGTCCCACCCCTGCCATGGGCAGGGACACCTCCCACTAGCCCAGGTTGCTCCAAGCCCTGTCCAACCTGGCCTTGGACACTTCCAGGGATCAAGGGGCAGCCACAACTTCTCTGCCCAACCTGTGCCAGGGCCTCCCCACCCTCCCAGCCAACAATTCCTTCCCAATATCCCATCTATCCCTGCCCTCTGGCAGTGGGAAGCCATTCCCTGGGTCCTGTCCCTCCATCCCTTGTCCTAAGTCCCTCTCCAGCTCTCCTGGAGTCCCTTTAGGCCCTGGAAAGCCACAATTTGATGATCTGAAACTCTCTTCTTCTTCAGGCTGAATGATATACCTGAAAACCAACCTGTTTCTCCCGGACAATCAGGGAAAATACTTTGCTCTGAGGGTTGTCTTCCTTGTGCTCCTCGTTCTCATGATGGGGCAGTGGAGAATCCCATCTCTGCTCCTGCTGTGCCACCCTTTGGTTTCCATTCCCCAGGCACTGTCTCTGCTCCCTCCAAGGCCTGCTCCTGGCTGATTGCAGAGCACACCTCTTTTCTTGAGTGCCTGGGATTTTTCCATACCTCAAACACAGCTGCAGGGGCCTTCCCTTCCCGGGTGGCTCCTGAGACCCTTTGGCCTTTCCCACTTCACCTCCTCCCCTGGAGCTGCACCTTCCTCACCACCTTTCAGGTGACTTTGTCCAGACTTAAACATCCTGTCTCAGACACCTGGAAGTTTTTGGAGTCTACTCTGGCAACGAAATCAACCCCCAATCCAGCCACATTTGATTAGAGCGCATTTACCAAGTTCTTCTTCAAGGGAGAAGCAAAATTTCAGGTTTAACTGCAGAACTGCAAGTTCCTGCAGAGGGCCATCCCTGCAGATGTGCTTTTGTGTGAGTCAGTAACAGAGTTTATATTTTTTTTTTTTTTTCTGCAAAAAATACTTTGTGCATTATGACCTTTCCTCTTAATGGAAAGCAAAATATAGATCAGCTCTTTAATGTGGTGCAATTCGAAACATTTGCCTTTTCAAACTGGGACAAAAATTGGTGTTTGGGACACTTAAGGAGCCATTTGCTTTGTGGTACAGCAGGACAAAATCTGCTGCAGGCTCTGAAATACCCGCCTGAATTGAAAAGCTGAAGGTCAAGCTTAATTTTTACCCTTCTGCAGCACAGGAAGGCACTTTTAACCTCCTGTACTTTCAACTTGCAAGCCAAGCAAATTGGATACCTCTATTTTATTTGGTAATTTGTAAAGATTATTCCTGCCCTCGCTGCTTTTCACTTTTTCCTTTTGAGGGTGTAAAGTGCTTTTTTTAAATATTGTTTTTTTTTTCTATTCTGTGCTGCAAATGGGCTTCAGACTGAGATAAAGAGGACAATTTTGAGAGAAATGCATAAGCTGGAAAACAAGGGAGAAATTCGAAGTGTTAAACAGTGAAAAGCAAAGTGGGAGATTTTTATTAAATAAAATGATGTGTAAAAGCTCTGAGAACACTATTAATTACAGGTGGGAAAAGGCCAGAGTTGCTGCCCTTAAAATATCTGTGTAGCAGACTGGACACCTTTAGGGAGAACACTGGTTTTCCTGGAAGCTTTTATTCCAAAAAGCTCAGGGGGGTGGTCCCTTTGTACGTCCAATTATTCCTGTCTAGCAAAGGTGGCTCTCCAGGATCTTGGTTTTCTGCTTTATTTTACTGCCCTGTTTCCACAGCAAAGGGAAAAAACTGTCTATAAAGAGGATGGTCACAGTCACAAGTGTCAGTTCCTGCTCTGCCCAGTCTTATTTTGCATCAAAATAAAACGAGCTTGTCTTCTCCGGAACTGGAGTTGTCCTTGAAGGTTCTTGAGCCTCTTTGGTCCTTCTGAGATTCCTCAGATAAAGCATCTTGTGCTGCTTCCTGTTTTCTGGGCTCTCTTTACAGGTGGCTGCCTGGAGTTTTGAACTTCGTTATTAACAACAAGACCTGATTATTAAATTCCGCAAGGTTTATTATTCCACCCAGCCCCTCACTCCATGCTCTCCAGGAGATGGGATATTGAAGGAACCAACAGAGAGCAAAACTCAGTGGTCACAGTTCTCCTTTTCCTGGTCATAACTTTTCCACTGGGCTTTAAGATTCTTTCCAACCCAAATTATCCTATGATTTCCAGCTCTCCTCTCCCCTCTCCTGAGGTGCAGTCTGGCTTCCTGTCTGTACCAATCCCACCTTGTGCCCCTCAATCCCACCCAATTTATCCACTCTCCACCTTCTTTCCTCTGGAATAAGATTCCAGTAAGTTCTGCAGGAATATGCAGCTAACAAAAGGAGTGGTGGGAGCTCCTTCCCCCTGCCTGAATTCCCTCTGTATCCTCACCAGAGGGAAAATCCAAATCCTTGTTCTCCTTTGACCAGCCCTGAGACAACACCCGCGATGAACCAGCCTTTCCACTCCCCTCCCTGCCCCTGCAGACACCTGGAATTTGCTGGATTTTCCCAAGTTATCACTCCCCTCTTCCCTGCTGCTGCAGTTTTTAACTCCCAGGATGGTTCTATTTTGTCACAGGTTTTTTATGAAGATGTCACGGGCTCCAACACTTGCAGTGACACTTCACACTCTCATTCCCAAAGTGCTTCCAGTGTCCTGAGATGCTTTGAGGTGCCAACAACATTTAGTTGACAACATAATAATAAATCCAGCTCCAGATCACACTTTTAATGAACATAAAAGGTCTGACTGATTCCCTTTACCTCCTGGTTCACCCCTGGGATGTCTCTGTCTTTACTGCTTTGTTCCACACTAAACAGGTAATTTATAAGGTCTGTGAGACTTTATAAAGATACTATAGAGATTTTGCAGCAGCAAGAATGGGATAAGAATGCATGTGATATAATAATAATTGAATTTAATAAATTTTATAAATGTAATTTTAAAATTTTATAAAGGTAATTTATAAGATCTGAATCTTTATCATGGAAAACAAGGAGGGGTCGTTTTTGCAGCTTTCTAAGACTTCTCTTTGTAAGTGAACCGTGGTACAAAAATCCAATAAAAGCTTGGATGTTTTAATTTATGGCAAAGCTCCTTCACACCACTCTGGGAATGGAAAACAGTCCTGGCAGGATCATTAATTACCTGCATGGTTACTGTAAAATTGTTTTATTCTGAGGGAGAATTGGAGTCAAAGTGCCTGTTGTCTGTTGGGGTGGGAGCTGTGCAGAGCAGCTCTAAACTGGCAGAGTTTTCCCAATCCAGTCTCTCATCTTCTCATCAGAGCTGAAATATCCACAGTCCTCTGCCTAAATATGTCCCCCTGGAGAATAAACAGCAGGATCCAGAGTGATCCCAGCTGGGCTGGAGCAGAAGGGACATAAAAATGCCCTGGGAAGCACTGCAGTGTCATTATGAACATGGAAGCCACACATCCCCTCGGTGCAGCTCCAAAGGCATCCCGTTAAAAACCTTGGAATTCCACCTCCGAAATTCAGAACATGCTGGAGCTTTTTCTTTTTGCTTTACACAGTGATTAACGACCCTTGGAATAAGTCTCGAAGCTCCATCTCCAGATGGAAGAATATTAAAAATATTGATTTATCGTGGCTTCTCTGGTGAACTTTGAGATTGACCTGCTGAGCTGCTGGAGCCAATTCTGCTGCCACCCTGGTCACTTGGTCCATGAGGTTTAGGTTGTTTCTCCACAGCATTTTGGGAGTAAAAAAAAAAAAAAAAAATCATCTTTTTTTGCAACGTTTGAAGATTTTAAAACCATTAAAAGAAACATGGGGGCTGCCAGCCACGGGGTGCCTGTGAAATCCAGCTGCAGGCACAAGGACACCAGCTCTGACTCGGCTGAAATAATTAAATAAACCTTCTTTGGCTTGGAAGAAAGACAGAAGATATATCTGGAGGCCTAAATCACTGTCACTTGTTAAATCTCAGCTCAGGGCTGTGTCCTCAGCTGATGCCACTTCAAGTCCTGTACACCCAGATTAAGTGGCTGTAATTGAAGAGCAGGATCTTTAATTAGGCAGAAAATCAGGATCATAAAACTGTTCCTATGGACCTGTTGTAGCCAAGCCTTGTGATGGTGTCCTAGAAAGTCTGAGTCCCAAAATTAAAAACTTCCAGGAGCTTTTCTAACGAGCTTTAAATGCTGTTGTAAAAAAAAAAAAAAATAATCCTTCACTAATCAGCATCTTTTGTGCTTAAAATCCATGAAGTTGGGGAGCTCAGGGAGGTGTTTGTCCCTCTCCTGGCCCTGCAGGTTCTCAGCAGCTCCAGTTTTTGGGGGAGGTGGAAGGCAGGGGGCACTTCCAGGGGGCTTAATCTCTGCAGCTGCTCCTTTGCTCCTCTCAGGAGTGTTTGGAGGGGAATCCATCCAATCTGGTTTTCCTCTCTGTCTCAGAGCAGTGGCTTTTCCTCCCCAGGTCTCCCCTTTCTCGTTTTCCTTCAGCCCTTCGTCACCTCCAGCCCGGAGCGAAGACCTCAAAGAGTTTATCAGCAACATCCCTCCCCCTGGAACAAATATCCCACAAAACCCCTGGAGATAAAGCTCCCTGCAAGTCCCACCACGGTGGGGATGATGCCAGAACCACCCCCAGCACTTGGAGAAGCCTGATCCAGCCTGGGATAGGAAGGAGAAGGATGGGCACCCCCCAAATTTGGGGCTCTTCTCACCCGGTTGCACCATCTCCTGAGGTCTCTGGTGGAGGCAGATGGACAGGGATGGGTCACCACGGTTAATTGAGCAGATCAGGGGCTTTTCCCTGGAATCAGCAGGATTCCTGGCCTTCCTGAAGTGCCAGGTTGGTTTATGGACCACCACCAGCACGGGGTCTCCAGTGTATTTTCTCCTGCCATAAAAAGCAGCAGCACCAGCCCAGGAAGCTTTTTAGAGGATGAAAAAAAAAAAAAAAGGATGGAGCCATTAGAGCCAAAGGCAAATTAAAGTATTAGCTCTCAAAGGGCCCCTTGTTTTCCCATCTTCTCTTGGAATTACTTTTCATTGTATTCTTAATTTCCTCCCATCAGATCATAACCTGGTCATTACCCAGCAGGTGCCAATCCCATCTGGGCACCTGCCCTTGCTCCCACTGCGTGGGGAGAGGATGGGGAGAGTTGTATTTTGCCCCATTATCAGCAGAGACCTTTAATTTTCCCAGCACATCCCCATTAATCTGGGTGTAAGCAGGGGATTGCAAAAATATAAAACAAAATTAAAGGCTAAAAAAGCTGGTGGTGTGTGATAATGAATGAGATACTGCTGACCCGTGGGCTTTCTCTCTCTTCTGGATAATTACAGAGGAATAACTGTATAAATCTTGCTTGGATTTCCTGCCCTGTTTTCCCTTGGAAATGGATGGCTCTGCTGTGTTTCTGTTCTTCAGGCTGGAGGATTGTTTTAATTTAAATACAGGCTTTGCAGCACTTTGCTGCTGTAGGAAATGGAATTAATAATAAAAATTAGAAATAAAGAAGGAAGAAACCAAGAAAGAAGTGAAGAGTGAAGCTTTTTAGTTACCTTGGTTGTTTTTCAGAGTGGCTGCTGAGAGCTGGGTGCCCAAAAGCAACTCCCAGGCAGCTATTGCCAAAGGATTAGGATTTTCTCTCTTAAAATCTCAGAATGGTTTGGGTTGAAAGGGACTTTAAAGATCATCTCGATCTTGTTCCACTCCCTGCCATGGGCAGGGACACCTTCCACCAGCCCAGGTTGCTCCAACCTGGCCTTGGACACTTCCAGGGATCCAGGGGCAGCCACAGCTTCCCTGGGCAACCTGTGCCAGGGCCTGCCCACCCTCCCAGGGAAGGATTTCCTCCTGCTGTCTCATCTAAACCCCTTGTCCTATCACTGTGTGCCCTTGTACTTGAAATAAATCAGGGAATGGGTTTGGAAGGATTAAAATTCAGGTGAGAAGGTGAAGGAGATGCTGCAGAACTGGTGGCTGTGGAGCCCTCCTGCTGTGTCCCTGTCCAGGGGCTGGAGCAGAGATCCAGGGGCAGGAGATCGAGCTCAGACATGGACAGGGGTGGGATCTTGTCCCATCCAGTCTTTGGGAAGCACTGTCCCTCTTCCTGCTGGATTTAGGAATTGCTTCTTCCCAATATCCCATCTCTCCCTGCCCTCTGGCAGTGGGAAGCCATTCCCTGGGTCCTGTCCCTCCATCCCTTGTCCCCAGTCCCTCTCCAGCTCTCCTGGAGCCCCTTTAGGCCCTGCCAGGGGCTCTCAGCTCTCCCTGGAGCCTTCTCTTCTCCAGGGGAACCCCCCCAGCTCTCCCAGCCTGGCTCCAGAGCAGAGGGGCTCCAGCCCTGGAGCAGCTCCGGGGCCTCCTCTGGACTCTCTCCAGCAGCTCCACATCCCTGTGCTGTTGTTCCCAGGGCTGGGGCAGCTCTGCAGGGGGGCTTGAGGGGAACAATCCCCTCTCTTGACTCTTCTTTGGCTTTCTCTGGTTTAAATTTGGGGGGCAGCACACGGTCAGACCCCGGCACCTCCTCGAAGAGCATTTTTTTAAAGTGGGGCTTTTGTGTTCTCCTGATGTTCCCTTGAGCTTTAATGAGGCTTCACAGCCCCTTCCCAAGGACCAAGCAGGGGGAGGCAGGACTTGCCCCAAGACTGGTGCAGATGGGGCTGTTCCAGAGTGGTGGTGAAACAAGTTTTATTTGATTTTCACCTGGAATTTCACGGTTCTATTTTAATCATTTCACATCACTGTTTAGCCAGTTGGGATCCAACACTTACCTTGTGCTGGTGTCTCTCCCACAGCATTCCATCACTGTATTAACTATAATATATCCAATATATTTTAATATACATTATATATATTTCATCTTCTCATTTTAGCCCAGCTTCGAAAGCGATTTCAGCCACTCCTGACCTCAATATATTCCCTAAACCTAATAAAGAAAAAATGTTGGGCTTCTTGCCACGCTCCTTATTAAAACTAAAAATTACTGATGTTGCTCTGCAGCCCTTTCCCTCCTCCTGGAACACCATGTGCCACCTGGAGAAACCTTTTCCCTTGGCCCCAGGATGGGGAAAGAATCCTGCCATGTGGTGCAGGACGAATTTAGGGCTTAAATCTACATTTCTTGATGGGAAGTTTGTCGTTGTGGAGAGTTGTCGTGGGTAGGACTACTCCATTTATTCATTATGGGGAATTCTGGGCAGTTTTACTGCAAATTGCTGATTTTCAGGGAGGTTTGTGCTGGAAGAGGCAGAGCAGTGAGAGCAACGTGAGCCTGAGGAGGTTGTGGTGCTCACCTGGAGAGGAGAAGGCTCCAGGGAGAGCTGAGAGCCCCTTCCAGGGCCTGAAGGGGCTCCAGGAGAGCTGGAGAGGGACTGGGGACAAGGGATGGAGGGACAGGACACAGGGAATGGCTTCCCACTGCCAGAGGGCAGGGATAGATGGGATACTGGGGAGAAATTCCTGGCTGGGAGGGCCCAGGTTGCCCAGAGAAGCTGTGGCTGCCCCTGGATCCCTGGAAGTGTCCAAGGCCAGGTTGGAGCAATCTGGGCTGGTGGGAGGTGTCCCTGCCCATGGAACTGGATGAGCTTTAAGATGCCTTTTAATCCAAACAATTCTGGGATTCTATAAGGTTTTGGCAGCTGGGAAATGCTGAAGTGACACAGGAGGAGAGAGAACAACACGGAACTGCCAGAGATATGGAATTTTGGCCGACACCAACTGGAATTTGTTTGTGGGATGTGAACTGGAAACTGTTCACATGGAAAGGCTGAACGAGGATGGAGCTCCGGCTTCACCTGCCCAAGGATTTCGGGCTCCCAGAGGTGTTTGTGTGCATGCTGGTCTCCAGATGAACATCCTGCAGCCTTTGGAACCCAGGGCCGTGGCTCAAGGCAAGTCCATTATCCATGGCCTGAACTCCCTGCTTTGGGATCGGGTCAGAGCCCTGAAATCCCTGTGTAGGCACTTTGCAGAGGGCTCTCATTCCACTTATCTTCAGATTCAGCATCACTTCAACTCAATCAAATTAGTGCTGTTCTAATTCTGAATACAAAGTGCCTACAAGGGCCCTTAGTGCAGTTGGAGTAACCACTTTAAATTTACACCTGTAACTCATTTAAATTTTTAAGGTGCTTAAAAGCTTGTCTGCACATCATTTGTGACTTCCCCTCGCCTTGGATGCTGGGTCTGATGGAAAACATTGGCCACAGCTTGGATAGGAGAGGTTGGATAAAGGCTGGCTGTTTTTGTGGTGCTGTCAAGTTTTATTTTAAATTGCTTTAGGGTGTTTCCTTGGTTTTGATTTTTTTTTTTTATTTTTTTTTTTGGAGTTTAAAGTTTCTCATTAAAGCAAAATGAAGTGTTAGCGTTTCTGGTCTGAGAACACCTCGTGCCTGTCCATATGCATATGAAAGTGCTGTAAATCCCTACAAGCAGGAATCACAATTTTTTTGAAGTGTTTGATTCTAAGCTTCATTTCTTGAGTGTGAGAAGCACATCCATGTTTTCTGACTCCTCTAAACTTTGGGCTTTGGAGCTGCCTCAAAGATGAAATTGCTATTTCCATGCACAGAGGGGGCTAAGAAAGGATGATGAAGAGTTCTTAAAAAAATCCTTTCACGGGTTTCTGTTCTCCACAAAACTTCCCATCTAATCAGTGTGGTCAGATTGTGCTTAATTAATGACATTAAATATCAGGATCATCCCAGACTGGGGGTGTCTCTGTGAGGGGAGCTTATCACAGAATCCTGGAATGGTTTGGGTTGGAAAGAGAACTTAAAGCTCATCCAGTTCCACCCCCTGCCATGGGCAGGGACACCTTCCACTAGTCCAGGTTGCTCCAACCTGGCCTTGGACACTTCCAGGGATGGAGCAGCCACAGCTTCTCCTGATGGGAGGCATCACAGCTCCCACTTCCACTCCTAAACAAACACCACAACAGCCTCAATTTCCCGTTTCCCAACAATGTTCCACCAAAATTCCAGCTGCAAAACATCCCAAACCTGTTTGTTGGCTTTAAAGACCCCTCTTTACCACCCTGTCAACGTGAAGCTGTGTGTTTGAACAAGGAAAACTCCTTAGGATCCATGAACAAGCTGCTGGGCTGCAAAGGCTCCCAGCCAGGATTGCTTCAAATCCACCCCATCCCACTTCATTTCCCACAATTAGGAGCTGGGACTTCCTTGACCTGACTCTTTGTGTCTTGATATGAGATTTTTTTTTTTTTTCAAAGGAGCAACCCAGCAAGGAGAAAGGGAAAGCAAAGTGATTGCCCGTGTGGGATGGCTCCGACCTCCAGGTGTTACAGGATTGACCAACTCCTTGATAAATTCACTTCATCTTCCTTTCCCCCCCCCTCACCTTTTTAAAAAATGAAAGGTCTCCTGCTTAAGGAGAACTTCAAATCCACTTCTGTATTCAGTGCCCACCTTCCTTCCCTTTGATTTTTGGAATCACTTTGGTGTCCCGTGATCCCAAATCAGGACTGAACTAAGAGAGGAGGGATCAACCACAGGGGCAGAAGGGCTGGGCTTGAATCAGAGCAAAGTTTCCCCCCACACTGCAGCCAAAGCAGGGGGAGGAAATGTAGGAAATGTGTTGAGGGGACCTTCCCTGTGTGCAGAGCCATCCTTCCTGGGAAACAGAGGGATCAGCAATGCTCCTGGGGGACGATGAAGGAAACCTGGTGGCTCCAGTGCAGCCTCAGGGGGTGAGAAATGGGGGATTTCTTCTGAGCTGACCTTGCACAAATTGATTTTTGCAGCTTTGCCTTCACACCCCTCTCAGCTGCTTCACTTTGGGCATCTCCAGCCTTGCTGGGCAGGGACCTCCCCAGGGCTGTGTGGGGCCGTGAGCCCAGCTGGGTGAACTGCACTGAACCTTCTAGAACTGCCCCAAAAAGAGCCTTTCTGACAGAGGGGGAGCACCCTGGGGTGCTGTGGCTCACAGATGGGAATGGCCATTCACGTCTCACCCCTCCAACTGAGGCTCAGTGTCTCCAGGAACTCACCCACCTGCCAAAAATCTGCCCTTCTCCACTTCGGGAGGGAAGAGCGAAGAAATATCTCCACCTCATTACCTAAAATTAGCAGCAGCAGTTTAAGCTGCACATCAAATTAATCTGATTGGATTTTAGAGCGAGGTTTATAATAAACAAGGCTGGGACTGTTTACAAACCCTCTCTGCAATATAATCATATTTTTCAGCTTGAGTTGAGAGCCACGAGAGCGGCTGGTCCGGCGGCAGCTTTATTGTATTCAGCGAGTCCTAATGAATAGGGAGCAGATCGTAAAATATTGTAGATTTTTATTGTTATTCATGCAGGTGAGAGCTCTGCAGCAGGGAGGTCATTGCCTTTATTGCTCCGTGTTCTCAGGGAAGAGCCAAGAGGCTCACAGAGGAGGTGCTGCCAAGGGGAAGGAGGAGAGGCAGCTCTGGGATCCGTGGCCTCGGGGCAGGGGAGGTGCTGTGGGGATGGATTGGACCTTCAGGTCACCTTGGAGCAATTCCACGGCCTGGGTGACTCCCTGAACGTCGGAGCTGAGCAGTGCAGCTGCTTTTAGCTCCATCCCAGAGGGTGTTCGGGGTGTGGGGTGAGCTCTCAGCCCTCAGCAGCCCCTGCAAACCCCTCGAGGCTCCCACCACGTCAGCTGGGGCTCAGAACACAACCAGTTTACCCCAGTATGGCCACGGCTTTGGGGCAAACCAACACCAGTTTGGCCCTTCGGGTCACAACTTTAGGACAGGATTTGGTCACAGTCTCTCCATGACCACACCAGCTTGAAACTGGGGGCCAACCCTGTCCCTAAAATGTGGTGAGGGGGGGTGAGCCTCGGAGAAATTCCCTGTGCTCGAATTTCCAGGGGGAAAAGCTGTGCCAGGAGGGAGAAATTTCAGTGTTGGCTGTTCCTGCCTGGCCTGTGGGCACCCAGAGAGATGTTTATTCCAGTTTGACCTGTAACAAGAGCCACAAGCAAGCAAATGTTCAGGTGCTTCTTACAACCTCCCAGGAGATGCTGGAAAAGAGGCAAAGATCCACAACGGGGGGGTTACAGGTAAAATTCAGGCTGCAAATACACATAAAGTGGTGCTTCCCTGCATTTCCTTTGTGTTCTGGTGAGTGTTAATGATCAAGTGGGAGAAAAAATCACAAAGGTTTTATTCCTGAAGTGGTAAAGCAGGAAGCAATTAAGGCTGTTCAAAGTTGCCACGGTGGTAGAAAGAAAAGAAGGTGGCTCGGGGAGGAGGAAGGTTGGTTTTGCAGCCTGATAAGCAGGGATTGCTTCTCCAGTGCTGGGACAGGTTTGTACCCAGAGCAGCAGAACGGGGAGGAACCTCCATGGGCAGTGTTGCTGTTTATTGGGGCTGGGGGTTAGGTGGGATATTAGGAAGGAATTCTTCCCTGGGAGGGTGGGCAGACCCTGGCCCAGGTTGCCCAGAGAAGCTGTGGCTGCCCCTGGATCCCTGGAAGTGTCCAAGGCCAGGTTGGAGCAACTGGGCTGGTGGAAGGTGTCCCTGCCCATGGCAGAGGGTGGAACTGGATGATCTTTAAAGTCCCTTCCAACCCAAACTATTCTCTGATGCCAAAATTTACCCCTGAGGAACTTCTCCCTCACAGCCTCCAGTCAAACCCACGTGTTACAAGACAGAGAGGGTGGGTTTAGTGAGCTAAGGGGGGAATTTCTGCAGGAGATATGAAAAGCTGGGCCATTTTTCAGGAGACAAGTCCCAAAAGCTGGATCCTCCTGGAGAGGTGCTTGTCTTGCTTGGTTTGAGGCATTTCAAGGTTTAATTCCACTCATCCAAAGCAGTGTAGATAAGCACTGAACTGCAACCTGCCTCTTTCCTTTTTCTGATTTTTTCCCCTCTTTCCAAACCGTTTTCAAGGCATCAGATTCCACGGAGTGGAGTTTGGATTAATTAAAAGGAGTTAATTGCCAAGGAGCAGGGCTTTGAGCTGGCTCAGGGGACGAGGAGTGAAGGGCTTTGAGTTGTGTGTAACCCTCAGATCCAGGTTTTGTGTAACACCTCCACTGCCTAACTGGGAATTCAGCAAACTGGCTTCAACCCCGAGTGGGAGCTCTCTGGGGGTGTGTTACAGATCCTCTGCCTTTGCAGGCAGGCTGGTGGGACAAGCTGAGGGCAACTCTGAGCCCTGCAGCTGATTGTGTGCCCTTGGACACTTCCAGGGATCCAGGGGCAGCCACAGCTTCTCTGGGCAGCCTGTGCCAGGGTCTCCCCTCCTTCACAGGGAAGAATTCCTTCCCAATATCCAATTTAATCCATTCCCCCTAGTCCTGTCCCTACATGCCTTTTGTAAAAAGGCCGTGGAGTGATTTCATCCCACTGAAATCCTGAGGAACACTGGCTTTTTCCTCCCTGAATGTGTTCTGTGCAGCCTGAGCTGCTGTTTCTCCCCATCCAGGGACACAGTGATGTGAGTGAGCAGGCCAAAATTGCTAAACTTACTAAAAATCGACCCAAATAGCCAGTGGTATTAGAAAAAAGGTTTCTTAAAGGTCCTGCTTTTCAGAGGGTCAGTGTCTGAAGCTGTCTGAGCACCAAGCCCCTGAGCACCTGACTGATGATCCGAGGAGCTGCAGCCCCTGTTTGCCCGTGGGGTTCATTCGCTGCTCGTGTTGGTTGTGGTTCTGATTTCAACAGGCTGCAGACCCCAGGACTGCCCCAAGGAACCCCTGAATGCCTGGTTGCTCCCTGGCATCGCTGATGACCCCCAGAAATCCCCGGATCTGGGATCAGGGGGCAGCAGAGGCTGTTCCGTGGGTGGTGGATGGTGTGGGCAGAGCCTTTGCAGCGCTGCAGGATCTTGGAAAAGAGGACAGAGTTCTCTGGCCCCTTTTATTTCCTCCTGGAGAATGTGCCATTAGGATAAAATAACATTATTCAGCTCTCAGGGAGGGAGGGAGAGGAGGAAGGTGTTAAACTCACATTACAATATCCCACCTCAGCAAACACAATCACAGGAGAGAGAGGATCTGGATTTGCTTTCCATAAAACCCTTTAGCTGTTTAATGCAGCTGAATCCCATAATCTCCAAGCCTTAGCAGAGATTGAAGACTCTGAGTCTTCCCAGGGCTGTGTGGAGGTTGATCAGTTGGTCTTTGTCGAGTTGGGCTGTTCAATCCCAGCCACTCCAGCTGCAAACATTTCCCAAGTGTCAGGTTTTGTGATCCCACCTGGATCTGGGTGGGCCTGGGGGGGGAGTTGTTTCTTTTCCTCCTCCTATTTGTACTCAGGCACATCCCAACTGTGGCTGCTGCCCTCCTGTCTGAAGATGGCACTGCAACATCTCACAAGCCCCATTCCCAGGATAGAAGAGATTCCCATCTCTTCCAGCCCTGAAGGCACCGGCCCTGAGAGCGGGACTGGAGCTGGGCTCGGAGGTGGGTGCTTGGACATGAGCTGTGCCCAATTCCTTCAGCAAGGCAGGGAAAAGCAGAAGGCTGCAGATAAAGCTGGACAACTGTGAATTCAACTGAGGTGCTGCTTTCTCCTCCTCCTCCTCCTCCTCCTCCCAAGCCCTTGATGCTCTGCCAGGGGTGAGATGCTGAAGCGTCTGATCCGAATCCATCCCAGGGCTCTGTTCCCCTCACTCTGCTGCCTGTGTCTCCTGGCTCCAGAACTCTGGACTTGCCTAAAATAAAAGAGGAATGTGTTGGGAGAGAGGGAAAGAGAGGCAATTCCCATAAGCTGAGGTATTTTAACTGCCAGAATCCAAAGGCTTTGCAGCAGCCGTGGTTCGGCCGGGTGGGTTCTGGGCAGAGCAAGTGGGAGGGGATTTGCTTTTTAGATGGGGAAAAGGAGTGGGGGGAAATGCAGGTAAATGTTAAAAAAAAAAAGAAAAAGAAAAATAGGGAACTGGGTGTATCTAGTGGGTGTTTGGCTGCAGTGTGGGGAGTGGGGCTGCTGCTGCAGAGCTCAGCTGCAGCTCTGCAGGGGCTGCTGGCGAGGGGAGGGCAGTGCCACAGGATCCTGGAGAAATGGGGGAGAAATGGGAGAGAAATGGGAAAAGGGGAGGGCAGTGCCACGGGATCCTGGAGAAATGGGGGAGAAATGGGGGAGAAATGGGAGAGAAATGGGAAAAGGGGAGGGCAGTGCCACGGGATCCTGGAGAAATGGGGGAGAAATGGGAGAGAAATGGGAAAAGGCAAAGGAAGCTGCTGCTGTTCTTAGCACACACAGCTCTGAAATGCCTTCCTCTGCTCCCACCTGGGCTGGTACAAGCAAGTGTTTTGTAGAATCCTGCAGGGCCAGTTCTCCCCCAGCAGGAGGGCTGGGAGTGCTGGGAGTGCTGACTGCCTGCTCTCCTGCTCCACAGATCCACTGGCTCCCCCTTCCCTTGGGATAGAAAGGGACTTGCCACAGTCTGTCCCAAGGGCCTCCTGCCTCGTCCATCCCTCTGTGCATCCCTAATTTTCACCCAGTGTGTCTGGGGCTCGGGGAGCACCCCAGAATACTCATTATTTGGGGGAAGAGCTTTGGTCCAGTCCCAGGTTTTTAATGCCCCCAAACCTTTTTGCCCTTCAAACACCAGATGGGGAGACCCAGACCCAGCTCTGGGTGGCCCCACTGGGCCAGTGTGAGGTGCTGATCTTGGTGATCCTCTTCCATCCCCACCCAGGGCCTTTCCCATCCCTGCCCAGCTCCAGCCACCACCTCATCTGTGTGTCCAGTAAATCGACTTCAGCTTTTGCCTTGAGCAGCTACAAATGAAACAAGGAAAGAAAAGAAGGCAAACACTGATTAAAAACAAGCTCTAACCTCTGTTGCAGGAGGGCCAGGCTGTCATCAGAGCATCTCCTGCCATGCTCTGCTTCTCCTCCACAGAGCAAACAATTTGGTCCTTGCTCTGGAATCAAAAACACCTGAACTTTGTGGCCTCAGCTTGGAAAAAAAAAATTACAGGTTTATTGTGGGGAGGAACGGGCAATTTTCCTCCGAGGGAGAATTGTTAAATAAACGGCAGCCACACTCCTGTGGGAGCCACAGGTTTGGGAAGGTCTGGGACTGTGTTTTGGCAGGATAATGGACTAAAATCACAGGGTTTAACCCTTACACCAGCGGGGGAGCTGGTGGCTGGTGGGACAGAGAGAAATGCCGAAGGATTTTTGCTCCCAGGGCACGTGGAATGAGGGGTTGGACGTGGGACTGTTGTTGGCAGGGGTGTTCCCTCACCGAAACGGGAGCAAGTTTTTCTCGTGGGATTCTTGTTTGTTTTTTTTCTTTCTGGGATTTCTCGTGGCTCTGTCCCAGCAGGACATTCCCCACTGTCCATGCAAATGCTGTGACCTCTCACTTATTTAGCAAATAGTGGGTCCCTTCACCTGAGGGAGCTGTGGGATGGTGTTTCCCTTCTCCCAGGCCTTCCATCCATCCCTCCCCAGCAGGGCAGACAGTTTGTTTGGGTGGAGATGCTCCTGCAATTAGAGCTGCTGGTTCTGAAGTGATTAGGAGGAATTATCTTCCATTGGTTTGGTCACTGCAGACCTCAGGATTTCTCTTTCCTTCCGAGCCATTGATTTGAACTCCAGACATGACGTGGTGGTGGAATCTAAATTCTCATCCAGGCTCCATCAGTCTCGTGGTGAGACATCCCCCAGACATCCTTCTTGTCTGTCCCTGGATATTCAACCCTGATGGTTTTCCAAGATGTGTCAGCCCTGGGGGCGGAATTATGGCCTCAAGTGGCTGAGTTAGAGCCACAGGGAGATTTTACACTGACAAGGGGGACACCAAGTGTAATTTCACACCTTTCAAAACACACCTCAGCTCACCCCAAGCCCTGTTTAACAGGCTCCTCCATCCCATCCCAGCTGTTTGTCTCCAGGAGAAAACGGTTCAGTATTTTCCCCTGGACAGAGAAGGTTAGAAATTCACCTTCAAGAAATCGCTGAAGGCTTTAAATCTGAAGCAGAGAAATCAGCCCCTGCTTGTGCTAAGCAAGGACCTAAATCCTGGAGGCAGGATTTGCTGGGAACCTGAGCCAGGACAGGGCTGTGACTGTGATTCCGAGATCTGGGCTGTCACATCAGGCAGTGCTGGGATTGGAGTCCCCAGGGCACAAGGGTTAGGAATTTATTTAGCCTGCAAGAAAGAGGTTTTGAACCAGGGGCCCACGACAGACTTAAAGCAAGGAAACAGTCTTTTCCTTCAGGTTCTGATCCGTCTGATGTGGAGGCACCTCTGGGGGAATTCCTCCTGTCACAGTAAACTCAGATAAATCAGAGTGTGCATCAGGAAGGGAGGGAAGGAGGGGTTTTTTCTTGGTTTGCACCAGCAGATGTGCTCCCTTGCCCTATAGCTTCAGGTTCAGACAGGCACTGATGAAAATGCATTTTCCTGCACCAATTGACACATTCCTGAGGAGTCAGAGGCAGTGCCTTGTCCTGGGATGTGCTCTGGGCTGTTTCTGAGCGAGTTCTTGTGCAAAGAAGAGGTTTTCAGCCTGGCCCACGATGGATCCCAAGGCGGGTGCCAGGACAGGGTTATTGGGGAACCTGGATCAATCCAAGACCTTCCCGGCCCTCAGGAAATGCTCAGCTTGGATTTTTCCCTGCAGTGGGGGCTGTTCCCGCAAAAGGGGCCCCATTTTGACAAATAGTCTCTTTCCAGCACTCATCTGTATTATTTTTAAAGAAAATTAATTAGGAAAGTGTCTCATCAATATGTCTCACGAGCCACCCGGGAACAGCCGGGCTCGAATCCCTCCCAGCCTGGAGGAGCCTTCCTGTGCCTCCTGTGCCCTGGCCAAGCCTTTCCCTGCTCATTCCCATTTATCTTGGCTGCAGACAGGGTGGAATCATCAGTCAGAGCCCAGAGCTGGGCAGTGATTGATACCAACAGCACACTGATTGGGTTTAACAGGCAGGAATTCCTGGCCCTGCCTTCCCTCCTCTCAGGTTTCCCAACCATTTCTGCATTTTGCTCACTCTCCTGGCCCTGTGCCATTGGTGCCACATTCCCTCTGTCCCATCTTCTTACTCTCCATAAAGCAGCACCAAGCTGGCTGGAAAATGGGTCACTGTCCCAAGGGGAAAAAAGAAGGAAAGGGAGGAAAGCTGGACAATGAGATCATTCCCTTCCCTTCCCACACCTTCCCTTCCCAAAACTTCCCTTCCCAAACCTTCCCTTCCCAAAACTTCCCAAACCTCCTTCCCTGCTCCCTCCCTCCCTCTCTCTCTCCTTGTTCCTTCTTCCTTTCTTCTTCCTTCTCCTTGTTCCTCCCTCTTCTTCCTCCTCATGCTTTTTCCTTCCTCTCCTTGTCCTTCCCCCCCAGCCAACGAGCCCAGGACAGAGACTACAGAGGAAAATTCCCCCCTTCCCTACGTGTCCCTTCCACCAAACCCACAGGATATTTGCTCCAAGGTGGGTTTATTTGTGCCTCTATCTTGTTTTCTCTTCTTTATTCACACCAGCCGAGGCACAGCCATCGAGGCATCACATTCTCCTACTCCTCTGATAAGGAATCTGCCAGAACAGGAATGTTTGAGCTGAGAAAGTTCCCGAGGAGCTCAGCGCTAATATCAGAGTTTGATACGGCAGCTGGAATGAAATTGCTTTTTCTGGGAAGAAACATCCTTCTGCAAGAGAGAGAGAGAGAGAGAAAAGTGCTCGAGTGGCTGCAGCCAGGAAGGAGATTAGATTGTTGTCAGTGGACTTGACATATTTTGTTGATCCCAGCGAAAGCAAAGGAAAGCAGGGAAGAGTCAAGAGAGGAGCAGCTGTACCTGGAGAGCTCTGGGGGCCTCAGGTACAACTTCTGCCAGGGCAGGGAGGTTTTCCTGCTTTTTTTGGGTGGAGGGGTGTTTCCAGCTCAGGGTGGGGGTGAGGGGGAAGAGCAGGTGGACTTCAGGAAAAGCCTTGAAGCTTGTGGGAATTCCAGTGGGAATTGCAACTCCTCAAAGGAGCTGAAGCACCACGATGTGGGGCCGTGGGTTGAGAGGGGCTTTGGACAAGGGATGGAGGGACAGGACCCAGGGAATGGCTTCCCACTGCCAGAGGGCAGGGTTAGGTGGGATAGTGGGAAGGAATTCTTGGCTGGGAGGGTGGGGAGGCCCTGGCACAGGTTGCCCAGAGAAGCTGTGGTTCCAAAGAGCTTCAAAACCAGCTCCCAATGTCGCCCTGCAAAGCCCCCCTTCCTACCTGGAGCCTGGAGTTTGGAGCCCCAGAGCTCCCTGGCCAAGCCTTGCCCACAGAGAGGATTTGATCAGGAATGTGGGTGAGTGGCCACCCTGTCCAGAGGGTTTGCTTTGATGAATTCGGGAATTTGGGACCTGCAGAGCAGGATTCCCCCCCAGCTCCTGCTGAGAGCACTGAGCCCAGTGTCACACAGCAGCACAGGCCTGAAGGAAGTTTTCTCCTTAATTTATGTCCTCCAAAGAGGACTGTTCAGCCTGGAGAAGGTTTTGGGGTGACCTAAATGTGGCTTCCAGTACCTGAAGGGAGCCCACAAGAAAGATGGAGAGAGACTGGAGGGACAGGACACAGGGAATGGCTTCAAACTGCCAGAGGGCAGGGAGAGATGGGATATTGGGAAGGAATTGTTCCCTGGGAGGGTGAGGAGGCCCTGGACTGGATTTCTCAGAGGATGCCCCATCCCTGGAAGTGCCCAAGGCCAGGTTGGAGCAATCTGGGCTGGTGGAAGGTGTCCCTGCCCGTGGCAGGGGGTGGAATAAAATGACCTTTAAAGTCCCTTCCAACCCAACCCATTCCTGATTCTGTGTTCAGTTCAAAGCCAGAGCAGCAGAATTCCCAGGGGATATAAAAGGCTCAGCTCAGCAGCCTCGGATGAGGAGGGAATTTAAGCCAGGCTTGGGAGAGCTGGCTTGGAAAGAATCCTCCTTCAGCCAAAGCAAATCCGAGAAACCTCCCGGTGCTTTTTGTACCAAATCCAGTCAGAGATGCAAAAGCTGCTTCTTGCAAGGTTTGCTGATTTAGCTGGGAATATTTCACAGAGCTGCAAGAGGGCAAAACTCACCTCTTAAATCTCATGTTTAAAGTTGAAAGCCTCTTCTCTCTTCACCACTTTTTATGAATATGAGGGTTAAACGAGCAGTGATTTGTCTTTAGTTTGGCTTTTGCCAGCTTGCAATAGAGCAGTGATTTTCTGTCTGCGGGGTAAGGATGTTCTTTTTCCTGGGAATTTAACATATAGTAGAGATTTGGGAGAGAGGGGGATGTTGGTAACTTTGCAATACTGAGTTGTTGGGATGATGAGACTTTCTTCTGCACCTCAAGCTCAGCAGAGACCCTAAAGATCAGTCAACATTTATTCTGGCTGGTGGGCCTCAAAAAAACACCTCTGTGAAAGCCTTGAGAGCATTCCCAGGGAAAAGAAGCTTGTGCCTAAAATCTCTTCTACAAAAGCACAAGATGAGGTAATTTTTCATTCTAAAATGACAGATTTCCCTCCATTTCCTGCTTGCAAAGGGGAGGTTTATCAGGTGAGCCTCCTGTCACTGGCAGAGCTTGAAAAAGAGGTGTGACTGTGAATGTGTGTGGGTTGGATAATGTGTGTTTATCCAGAGGATGCTGGAATGTGGTCACCTGGAGAGTGGGATCCAGGATGGAGTTGAGGACAGGGCTGCAGAGCTTCAGGACAAAGTGTTTTTCTCCAGGAGCTGGGAACGCTGCAGCCCCTCAGAGCATTGCCCTTTACTGGCTGGTTTGGGCTTAAATCCTCTGAATAAGAGCCTGAAAGGTGAATTTATTTATGGAGAGAGAGCAGACTTAGGCAGTCTGGAAACAAAGAAACAGGCAGCTCTGAGACAGCTCCACTTGAAATGTAAAAAAGCTGCTAAATATCCTCTTTAAAAGAAGCCGAATGGGAAGGAAGTGTTTCCTGACAGCTCCGGCAGGAACCCTTTCCTGAGGTCAGTGAGCTGTGAAAGGCTCCTGTTTCCTTCCATTTTAGTTGCTCTGTAAAAATATGAAGCGAATAGTTCACTTCCCAAAGGTCATTCAAAAAGGAAAAAAAAAAAAAGAAACAAACAGTAAAATCCACAAAATCCTTCCAGTGGGATTCCTTTTGTCTTTCTCTGGAAAAACATGGGAAAACGTGTCAGGGCAGATCCTGCACCTTCTCCCAGGGGGGAGATGCCCTGAGGGGAGGCTCTGGAGGTGCCCAGGGGGTGTTGGAGTCTGAGGGTGAGAACAACCTGTGCAGAAAAATCCCCAAAGAAGGCTGAGAAATGAAAATGGGAATTACTGGGAATGGCAAAATCAGGGACCAAACTGAAGGTCCATCAGGGATGGGCTGCCCAGGGGTGCAAAGGGGTTGTCCCAGTGGCAGAGGTGGTTTGTGGGGTCACCCAAAAGAGGGTGGGGACAGTTTCTAGAGGGTTTTGCTGTGACCAGAGGTGAGTCAATGATCCGAGCATCTCCCAAAAGCCCCCCCCAGCTGAGCTGGGAGCAGGTCCATGAGGGTTGTGGCCAAAGGAGCTGCTCCCCTGGGTGCTGCTGGCTCTGCTTCTCCCAGGATGAGTTGGGAACAGGGGGGACTGAACCCAGCCTGGGGCTCTGGCAGTGCCTGGGGTCCAGCTGGGCACACATTCTGCCACCTGAGCTGTGCCTCCCTGAGTGCAACCCCCTGATTTCTCTGAACCTGCTGCTTATCTCAGACTTATAGACTCTCAGGACCTCTGGTGGGCTGTTATTTCCCACTCTGACTGATTTATGGGCACAAGCACATTTTTTCTTATTACATTAATACATAATATTAATAATTATTATTATTATTTTCTTAATAATTTCTTTTTAAATTATTATTTTTTTTTCTTCATTTGCTGGTTGCCCCCTCTGCAAATGAGAGGTTCTATCCCTGATCAGTCATTCTAGTAAAGTAAAAATCTGAGGGAGGATGAATGTGCAGATTTGCCCTGGGTGGTCTAAGAGGGCAATGAGAAGCCAGTGAGCAGAGCTCAGGTACCTACAATCTTAGTTCAGTTAAACCTCTCCTGTTTCCCTTTTCCTGCTGCTTTTCATTTGTTATTCCACTGCATCCTTGTGCCATGAAGTCAAAACCACCTGAAGCCTCCTCTGCTGTTCACGTGAATTTAATCTTGGAACAGGGATGCAGGGAAAGTCCATGAACTGCTACTTGTGAGGCGCAGAGAGGAAAGAAAATTACCCCTGAATTACCTGGACTTGGACCAGAATGGATACTGCAGAGCCCATGAAAAAAAACCAGGGATGTTTTCCGATGATTCGGGAGGTATTTGCAGAGTTAGTGGATTTAATGTTTCCTAGGATGGGTTGCTAAATAAAATTATATGTAACTTAATGGCTGCAGCCATGCAGAAGATATCCCAGCAGAAGCATTGAGCATCGTTTTCTCTTCCAAGTGGAATTTTATCCCTCTTTTTCTTAGTCAATTAACACAAGACTCCACTATTAATATGAACCAGTACAAGCCTGGAAGGCCCCCCAGTTAATCAAGAGATGAGCAGAAGAAAATGGTGCTGTTCATCATCTTTCAAAAGGCACCAGATGCTCACAAACTCTGCAACTGAGAGTGCAGACTTGTGGCTTGGTTTTGGAATTATTACACGCAATTTTGGAACAATTGGCAGTATAATTAGAACTGGTTAATTAAAACCTGACTTGCTTTCGACGTGAAGTTGTGTTTGTGCTTTGGGTCTGGTGCTGACTTGGGTGGGTTTGAACCCAGGGGCTGGTTTGGGTGGAATCAAACCCTTCCAGAAAGTGCAGAGCTGCTCTGCTGCAAAAGGAGCAGCCAGGGGGGTTTTTTTGACAGCTTTTAATAATCCCATTTAATTTCTGAAGAAAACGAGCTCAGGTACAATGACTCCTTCCCCTCACATGTAAAACCTTTTCCTTGTTTTACTGGGAAGGACAACTCTGAGTTTTGTTCCAGCAAAAGCACTGATGGGCAAAAAGGTTCAGACCTTTGTTGGTAACTCAAGGAAATCTGCTGTAATGTTCCTTTTAGTGAGTTTATTTAATGCAACAGCACGTGTCTGGTCTGTGGCTCCACGTGAGCCTTGTTAGTCTGGTCTGGCTTAAAACCCAGAGCAAGCCCTAATTTGGGCTGTGTGGTGAAGACACAGCACAGTCACAGAGCAGCTCTTTGATTCAAGGCCTCTCTCCCTCAAAATCTGGTTAAATGGGATAACCAGGGTCAAGGCTGAAGGAAGCTCTGGCATTGGAGCAACGTCACGTCTCTAATTGTCAGATGGCTCATTAGACACACAAGCACTGAGATTTGGAACAGTGCATTATATTAAGCTACATCTTAATATAAGCAGCAAGTTTTGGGAGCTTTTGGGGATTTATGAAAGAATTTATCTCCCTCTGAGAAGCCTTTTTTTTATGCTCTTGCTGCAAACTGGTGTGTCTGGTACAGAACTAGCTCTGGCTTGCCTGGGAGCTTTAGTGCCACACTTTCAGCATTGACAACAGGCTATAACAATATTCCAGCCTCAATATTTCCTTAAATCTGGCTCTTCCTCTCCCCCCACCTCCCCTTCCCTCAGCAAATCAAATCTGTGATTTTAGTAGCCAGAATGAATATTGAGGACGTTTTCCCACTCCTTGTTTGCTTGGCAATCAGGAGTGATGAATCAAGTCCCATCCTGTCTCCATCCATCTCCCTGGCCTCTGGAAACTTCTGGAATCAATCATCCCATAGCAGATTGTTGGGACATTTACTGGAGCAGCAGATGGAGCTGGAAGAGTCATCACCAGGTGCATCCCATCTTCTCCTTCCTAAATGTTCCACTTGACAATGTGCTGGGATGCTCCAGCTCCAGCACAGGTGTGGGCTCCCTGTGTGCCCAGGAACCACGGCTCTGGAATATTTCAGGATGCAGGTTCCAGCCCCACCAACCCTTCCTGGACCACAGGGGTGACACCCAACTTAGAGGGACCCACGTGGGGCCACGCTCCCAAAAGAGATTTGGTGTCAGTGCTGGTGGTTTTGGGCAGCCTCCTGTTTGTAACTCTGTGTTTGAGCTCACTGATGATACACAGGGAGGGAAAACCAGGGATTTGGGAATCCCATGGGCAGAAGGAATGCCATGTTTTGTGGCTCTGGGGAAGATCTTGGGGTGGTTGGGTGCTGCTCTGATTTTGTGTGCGCCCAACAGCCTCGGTGAGACATCTGGAGAACCTGACTGAGAATTCAAGAATTAAAGTGCTCTGAGAATTTAGGCAAGGCTGGGGAAGAGTTTAGAGCATAAATGTGGGGTTTAGCAGCTGGATTCACTTCAGCTGCCCTGAGGTGTCAGCAGTGGCAATGTCTGCAGAGGAACAAACCACCACGGGGGTCCTGGGGGTCCCTTCTCAGACATGATCAGCCTGATCTGAGGCACCCTCTGGAAAAGGTCTGTCTCCCCTGGCTACAAAGGGAACATCAGATGCTCCAAACTTAATCTCAAATATTACATGGAATAAATCCAGCCCCCTGTATTTTTGGCTCCATTCTAGCCATGGATGTTTTCTTTCTCCATCATTTTGCCCACTTTTCTTGTGGAGACGTGCTCTGTGTAGATCAGGAAAACCTTTTGGTGTTGGAATATTGATAGGGACATTCCTTGGGCTGGGAAAGGAGAGGGAAATTTATCTCCAGGAACTTGAGCTGACTTGAGGGGTCAGACAGCTCTGACCCCTCCTGTCTGGCAGGGGGGTGATGCTGGTGCCTCCGTGGTCCTGAGGGAGGTGTTGGATTTAGGCAGGATCAGTCCTGGGAAATCACCCCTTTGCCCACACCAGAGATAAAACTGAGTCTACTGAGGAGAAGTTTAACTTTCAAGCAGGCTGAGTGCATTAAACCCCCCTCTGCCCCTCGGATTCCACGGGATCTTTGGGTTGGACATTGATATCCTGCCTTGCACCGCAGGATTCGAGTCCAGGAGCAGAACTCCTGGATCTTCCCACCACCCAAATGATGGCAATAACCCCCCAATTCCACTGAAGCCCAGGAAGGGGGTGTAACACAGCGGGTATGGATTCCAGGCTGCACCCCAGGGATCATCACTCAGGCAATTAAACCTCCTCCTCCTCCCCCTTTGAGATCGCCCGAGGTTCATTTCGAAAGAGCTGGAAAATGGGGATATCTGAGTTAGCCCTGGAGCAAGAGCAGCTGTTCCCTTGAGCCCAGGCTGTACATGAACCTGCTTGTCCTGGGGGAGATGCCACCAATCCAGCCTGAGCTTCCCAAGCTGCAAATTCCAACCAAAGGGAACGTGGGGAGATGTGGAACAGCAGGTTCAGCTCCAAAAGAAACCCTTCCCTGCCATTGAGAATTTGAGTGTTCCATGAAAAGAGCAGAGGGGGATCAAACAGTCATTCTGTGAATTGGACAGCAAAGGCAAGACAGGAGAGCAGGCAGCTTTTAGTAGGTCAGCTATCTATTTAAAGTAATTTGAATTATCCAAGGATAATTGAAATCCAGTGTTCATTCCTTACTCTCTCTTAAATGATTATATCCATAGCTCTGCCTCCCATTTATTTGGTGACCCCTGAGCTCCCTTCAGCTCCCCTGGCTGGAATAGGTCACAGGATTATTTTCCTTCAAATTATACCCCGGTTCTTCAAACACAATCAGCTTGGCCTGGTGACAGCTGGAAGGAGAGAAAATGCCTCCATCTTATCTGGGGCTATTTTTATTCAGCTCTGCAACTTAACACTCTTTTTTTTGTTTTTTTTTTTGTTTTTTATTGGTGTTGCTCTGCTCACCAAGACAATAAAGCTGTTGTCTTCTGCATGGCAGAGTTGGGATTTTGTTTTCCAGTGTGAGACACCAACAGCTGAAGAAATGGTGTTTTAGAAGCTTAAGTCAGATGAGTGCAAAGTTTGGGTGGCCTTTGTATTTTTGCTGAAGGAAAAAAGAGGGGGGAAAAAGGGCAGAAAAAAATAAAAAAGGAGGGGGTAAGGAAAATAAAGGAGGGGGGGAAATGAAAATATAAAAAAGAGGGGGAAAAGGAGAAAAAAGGGGGGGGGATAGAAAAAATAAAGGGAAAAAAGGGGGAAAAGAAAAAAGGAGGGGGAAGAAGAAAAAAGAAAAAAGGGGGGGAAAGGAAAAAAAGGGTCCCCAGAGGGTTGTTCAAGACTCCAAGCTAGTAAAAAAGAACATTTGCATGAATTAAAGAGCAACAACAAGTCACCACTGATCCTTTCCTCATAGGAGAGGACTCTCTTCTAGGTCTTCCCCATCCTTCTAAATTTTCTCTTTTTGCACAAAACAGGAGTGAAAAGCAGAGTGAAAGATGTTTGAAGTGCAGGGCTGTAACTCCCAAACGATTTTCCATGGGAGATTTCAGCCCCTCTCCTGCCCTCTGGCTCCAAGGCTGTGGGACCCCATTGATCCAGCAGGACCTTGGGATCCCCAGGCTGACAAAGCACAGGGACCAGAACCCCCAGGATCCCAAATCCAGCTTTTCCCACAGACAAACACAACTGTAAGCACATCAAAATCAACTTTAAAGGGAAAAGCTGGTTTGATTTGGGTTGTTTTTTTATTTTTTGGGTTTTTTTGCTATTGATCTGGGGGGATAAAAAGAGCAGGGTATTGTGGGGGCAGGATATCACTGGAATGATGACACCTCATCCACTGCCAGCTCCTCTACAGGGATATTGATCCTTGCTGGAGGATTTCTGTGCTTTATCAGGGAGCTCCCTGGGCCCAGGTCTCATCCAGGGAGCCTTCTGAAAGGCAGGTTACCCCCAGAAACTCCAGCAACCTGGGGAATTTAGAAGGCAGTGATTTTGATATGGAAAAGAGGTCTCCGTTTTGAAATGCTATCAGAAGCAAAGATAAAAAAAAAAGGGTTCCCATTTGGTCTCCAATAATTGGTTTTTAAATGATGCCCTTGGCATGGGATACATGGCTGTTTCCTCAGTTAACTGCAGGAAAAGGCACTTGTGCTATTACCCCAAGGCTGGGAGGAAGGTCGTGTAATTCACTCCTGCAATGGCAAAAAAATGGTGGTAAAATCTCTATTGAGTGCACTTAATGGCTGGGCAGATTATTAATGAGATGTGGAGCTTTTCAAGTCTAATTCCCCAGGTTTAAATCCAAGCCCTGTCAGCAGCTGGAGACAAACCTGAGGAAAATGAGTTGATATTCTCAGCCCAGCTCCTGGAAGATGAAAAGCTGCACAACAGTTGGCACTAATTAGGGCTGGGGTTGGCCCTCTGCTCCCAAATCCGGGAGCCAGGCAGGGCAGGGAGAGGGAATTCGAGCTGTGCTGGGGATGGAGGAGCAGCTGCACCTTCACCTGTGCACCCTCAGCATCCCAGCTTTGTGTCCCAGCAGCAGCTCCCTGGGGATGTTGGGCCTGAACTGGGTCACTTGTGGTTTTATTGGGTGGGAAAAGAAACCCAGAGACAGGAGCCATCAGATGCCCCTCTCCTGCCCTCCCTGCCTGTGTTCTTCCTCCTGCCCTCCCTCCCTGTGCTCTCCTCCTGCCCTCCCTGTCTGTGTTCTCCTCCTGTTCTCCTTCCCTGTGCTCTCCTCCTGCCCTCCCTGTCTGTGTTCTCCTCCTGTTCTCCCTCCCTGTGTTCTCCTCCTGTTCTCCCTCCCTGTGTTCTCCTCCTGTTCTCCCTCCCTGTGTTCTCCTCCTGTTCTCCCTCCCTGTGTTCTCCTCCTGTTCTCCCTCCCTGTGTTCTCCTCCTGCCCTCCCTGGACCAGCCTCTGCTCCTGCTCCCCCCTCTCACCAGCTCCAACCTGGAAATCACTGCAAGCTGCATTTTCTCCTTGTGTTCTGAACGCTCATTTTACCACTTGGAGTATCCTGGATCCTGCTCCAAGAGGTATTTCCCAGCACTGACTCCATCTTAGCCTAAAAAATAATTAGGACAAGGACTAAAGTTCAATGTTGCACATGGAGTTTCTTTTGTCACTGGCTCTGGTTTGGCCTCCAGATCCCACCTGGAAAGCTGAAGGACAGCAGGATGGCATCTGGGATCCCTGGGACCCTACCCAGGGTGTTTCCAATGTTTTGTCACACCAGCTCTGCTTTTATTGCTAAAAGAAATGCAGACAGACCTTGGTTCCCATCCTGAGCCAGAGCTTTCCACTCTCTGAAATCCCTTGGCAAGGGGAGAGGAATCAAACTGATCTCAATCACACCAGGACAGCCTGCAGTGTGTTGGGCATTAATTGGCTGCTCTTACCCTGTGCTGATGACACTTTTCTTTGGAGTCTTTTATCTTTAAATAATAATCATTACCTGTAAAAGAAATAAATAAATCAAAATCCTCTCTAAAAGCTGCTACACCATGTTCAAGGCTGGGCAGTGCAGCTACTTAGAGACGTCAGCTGCTGCATTAATGCAAGTTAATGTCCCATCTCTTCTTTCTCCATTAATCTCCTTTAATCCACCCAGGGCTTGTAGGATTTCCAATTAGTGGTCGCTCAATAATTGCTTCATTTCCAAAGAGCCAGAAGTCTGGGCTGCACTGGAGGTGCAATCCATGGCACTGCCTCACTGAGCAGAGCCTGGACTTCAGGTTGGGGGAGAAGGGGAATAATTTTTGGGTCAAGGGAAACTCCTTGGGCAGGGGAAACTCCTTGGTATGGGGAAATTCCTTGGGCAAGGGAAACACCTTGGTCAGGGGTAATTCCTTGGGCAAGGGGAATACTTTGAGCAGGGATAATTCCTTGGTCAGGGGAAATTCCTTGGTCAGGGATAATTCCTTGGGCAGGGGTAATTCCTTGGGCAAGGGAAATACCTTGATCAGGAATATTTCTTTGATCAGGGATAATTCCTTGGGCAAGGGAAATATCTTGGTCAGGGATAATTCCTTGGGCAGGGGTAATTCCTTGGGCAGGGGAAATTCCTCGGGCAAGGGAAATTCTTGACTGCCAAAGGCATATAAGTGTCATCCAGCTTGTAAAAGCTGACCCAAGGTCCTCCTAAGTCCTGGGATTTGCTTGGAAATCACGACGCTCACCAACATTTGCAGGTTCTTTTTAACTTGACCTTTATTTTCTGCGGCTTTTATGCAGCAGGCACTTCATCCTGCTTAACTGGAGCCTTCCCCAAGTTAAGTATCTGCCTAAGCCCTTTATAGACTGTGCAAAGAAACAAGCACAGCCTGATCCACTTACCTGGGAAATGCATCCTGGCTTGGAGGGGGATGAGAGATGGTTCTGTGATAGGAAAGGAGCCCTGCTGACCTTGTTGGAGTAGCTGCTTCCATTTCAAATTAATCCTCCTCTGACATTATTTTTTTAGTAGTATTAGTTTAGTCCAACTAGGGCTGATGCTGGGGGAAAATTTCCCTTGGAGCTGTTTGCAAGGCAGGCAACAACCTTAGCCAGCGTGTTCCTTTAGGATGAGTTGTCTGTTCCTGCAAGGACTGCGGGAAGAGACAATGGGATTCAACAGCCAAGGATCTGCTCGGGTATTTCTCACTTCAAGTTTAATTCTCTTCAAGTTTATCCTGGGTTTCTGTGCTTTTTAGGATCTGGCTTTGCAGGCTGTGGGGTTAAAAGGCAGCAACAAAAGCCAGAAAGGCTCTTGGAGTGGTTAAGGATGGTAAAATGAGGGGGTTGCAGGGGTTTTTCTGGGTTTGCCTCAATCCAGACCCTCTGAACTCACCTGGAAACGTGGAGCTCTTCTCTCGCTGTGCCTCTGGGGGGTTGTCCCAGGTCTGGAGAGTATTAAAAAGAAATAAATACAGCTGGAATTTGGGAAACCTACGGGGGACCTGAGGGGCTCCATCCTGTGAAGGAAGGGCAGCTCCTGGGCTGGAGACCCCAAGTGGGTCTGTGCTCTCCTGCCCTGCTGGGGGGGGGTGAGCTGGGAGCTGAATGTTTGATTTAGGAGGTTTAACAGCTAAGGGGATTCAGGAGTGAGATCCAAGATAGCACAGGGCTATCCAGCCATGAAGAAGGGAGGGAGGCTCTGTGAGTGCCACAACAGCAGCTTAAAGGAAAAGAATGGGGGAAAAAAAAAAAACCACCCTGGAAGGAAAGATTTGCTTTTCTTTGCAGCAGGAGGGAAGGGAAAGAGACAACAGCCAGGGCTGTCTGGGGTCTCCCCAGGCCTCAGTTCCTCCTTTCTCCAGAACTTTGTCGTGTCTGTTTAGACTGGAAGGTCTCCAGGGCAGGGACAGTTCCTCAGAGGGGGTTGGAAGAGGGCAGAGGTGCCCTGGCCTTGCTGGGGACACAGAAATGGCAAAGCAACGGAATCCACCCCCCTCCAGGGAGGTTTTCATGTCCTCTAAATGTGACTTCTCAGCCTGGAGAAGAGACAGTTTTGGGGTGACCTAAATGTGGCCTTTCAGGGCCTGAAGGAGACCTACAAGAAAGATGGAGAGAGACTGGAGAGACAGGACACAGGGAATGGCTTCCCACTGCCAGAGGGCAGGGAGAGATGGGATATTGGGAAGGAATTCTCGGCTGGGAGGGTGGGGAGGCCCTGGCCCAGGCTGCCCAGAGAAGCTGTGTCTGCCCCTGGATCCCTGGAAGTGTCCCAGGCCAGGTTGGAGCAACCTGGGCTGGTGGAAGGTGTCCCTGCCCATGGCAGGGGGGGGAAAGATGAGCTTTGAGGTCCCTCCCAACCCAAACCAGTCTGGGATTCAATGATCCCAGTTGCCACTGGGATTTTTGCTGCTTCCCAGCCACGTTCTCCTGGGAATGGCCCTTTGCTCCCCTCCTGTATCCCGGCCACCAGCTGGGAAATAACCCTCGGGCACAGCGTTCATTTCATTTGGAGTGATTAATCCCAAAAACTGCCGCTGATCCCCCCGGGAAGTTTCGAGGGAACATTTTCTGTAATTAAAAATAACGCCTGGGCGGCTGCCTGAGGGTTCTGCTGGAAAGAGGAAAAAAAAAATCCCTTTTCCCTGTCTCTGCAATCCAAGTCGAGATTGTGACAGGAAAATATTAATAGTGGATGGATTGACTGGCTGGGGAGGTGTTTTAGCTGCTGTTTCATTCCACAATAACAATTCTCTGCATCTGCTTTCACCAGTTGCTGGCTCAGGTACAGCCAAGGGGAAATTCCTGGGG
>NW_024104941.1:0-99590 GCF_003945595.2 Pipra filicauda
AAACCCAACTGGCAAGTTTTAGAAGCCAGGCATTCCTACACACTAAGATATTTTAGAAGCTTACTGACTGAAAAAGCATAAAGCTTTTATCATGGACATCTGACCTCCAACAGACAGCTCCTTTCACCTTTCAGTACAAAATTTTTTTTCATTTAACAGGAAGCACCCAGGAACCCCAGACTGTGCTTTCCAGAACAGAAAACAAATAGAGGGAAAGAGCTTTGCGCATGTGTAACACACTCCAGAACAGACCTGACTTTAGTTCTACTCTTTGTGTCCAAATATAGCAGTCAAAAGCTCCAGCAGGAGAGCTGGCACATGACCCATGGTACCCTGAACGTCTATCTTATGAGGGCTGTAGGAAAATCACATCTGTACGAGTCCCTTGTGCCTGCAGATACCTGGGGATCCTCTCCATCCACCTCGTGCTCTCCCAGCAGGAGAAAGGGTGACCTCAGGGACACGGTGGCACTCGACATCCTGCTGAGAGAGCAAGGAAACCTTTAGCATAAAGGTGAGTTGGAATCTAAAGCTGCCTTTCCTGGGAGCTTTGTGCAACCAAGAGGGGGAAAATTTGCATCTCCTTTGGTGCAGGTGTCAACAGAGACCAACATGGCTTTTGCCTTTTTCAGACAACTGAGCCCTTTTTGGCTCCCTGGCAGCTCCAATGGCACCAGGACCCCCTTCCTGCACACCCACGGGTGTCACACACAGGCACCCACACACCTTTGCTCCAGCCCACACGTGGCCAACATTTCCTCACCCTGTACATCCCAAGGGGAGTATTTTTGCCAGAGAGCTCAGCAGCCACTCTGTCCTTGCAAACTGCCTCCCTGCAAAAAGGGAACCGATTCTCCTGGACATTTCTCCAACACTCAAGGTCTTTTGAAGCTGCTCTCGTGGCACCAAACCTGCTCGGGGTCTCTCCCAGCTGTTGGCTCTCCGTGGAGTTAACAGGCACACACTCTATTCCATCCTCCCCCAGTCAAACCCAATTCTCACCGGCAGGACGGGCCCTGCCCTTACCTGTCCAAGCTCCCGGGCTCGGCACAGCCGTGGGGACGGAGCAGCTTCCCAAGGCAGCTCCCGCCCGGCAGGAAGCACAACTCGCCACACTCCACCAGCCGCTGGGCACGGACCTGAGCTGAGCCCCAGGGAGGGCACAACTGGACAGAGAAGGAGCAAAAAGCATTAATGCAGCACCAAGAAACTGACACCAGTCTTTGCCTCCTAACCCTGCACGGGGAAAGGCTTTGGGATTCCGAGGCAAACCCTGAGACACCCAGAGAACAACAGCCCCGCAGCCCCGCCACGGCTCCCCACGGGGTCACCCGGCAGGTAACGGGCTTACTCGGACCCCGCTGCCCAGCACAACGCGCCCCTAAACGCCCCCCAGCTGCCCCGGTCCACAAACCCAGCGGCCAAGGCGCTCTCCCCTCCGCAGCCCGGGCAGCAGCGGGGCCGCGCCCTCAGCCCTCACACACAACCGGCCCCACCCCCCCCGCCGGCCCTTTATACCGCGGGCCGGCAGCGCTGCCCAATCAGCGCTCGAGCGCCTCCGCCCAATCCCAGCCCGCCCGGCCCTGCGGCCCCGCCCCGCCCGCTCAGCCCGGCCCCGCCCCTCGGCGCGGCCCCGCCCCCCGCTCCCTCAGCGCGGCTCCCGCCGCCGCCGCAGCCCCGGCGGGCGCTGCTGGGGCCGGGGAAGGGCGGGTGGGAGCTCCGCGGCCACGGCCCGGCCGGGAGCTCTCCCGGGACAAGGGGAGTGGGGCGGGGAGCGGGGCCTGCGGGGACAGCGGCGTTTTTGGGGGCGGGCAGGGCGGGGCCGGGGGACGGGGCCGGCGCGAGCTCTGTCAGAGCAAACCTGGTCATCGTTCCAGTGAATTTCTCTTCCAAACTGTGGGATCGTAGGGTTTTCCCGGAAACAATAACAGGGACAGAGGTGAGGTCACAGGCTTCCAATTCTAATGATTTGGTGGACGTAAGAGTCATCCCGGTATGTTTTACACTCCCCTGTTTCTTTCTGGAATAATTTTAAAATTATTCCCGACCCCCGGACGGGGCCGGCCCGGGGGGTCCCCGTTTCTTTAGAAAGCAGAAAGTAATAATTCCTCCCCCAAAGAATCAAGGAAGGGGGATGACGAAACCAGATTTGCTTTCTTATTTATTATATCTAAATCCCCGTGAGTAAGTAACCTAATCATATCCTGCATCACTTAATGGCTACACAAAACTACTCATGTTTTCAAAGGAAATGAGGGAAATGGCACTCAGGTAGTGACTCACTATTATGGAAAATACTGTATTGGCCCATTTTGGAAGGGAAGAATGAAAATCACTAGTGCCTGAGGTAATACTTGTCCTTAGGAAATGTATTCCCCCGTTTTGGTTTTGTCGTTGTCTCCAATCACAGGCATCGTGAACTCACTGCTGAGTTTAACTCAAAAGTCAAGCAAGTGTGACCAGGCTCACTCATTTCTGTTAATCAAAGCAAACTTTTAGTGCCTCTGGGAGACGCTTGGGTATTTTTCTGGTCTGTGAAGAGGCCCTTCTGAAAAAGTTTACATTTTTCACACCGTTTTCATGACAGTGACCAGGTGCAAAGCAGAGCCTGTTAATGCAGCAGAGATTAGAGCTGAATATTCACAGACACACACAAAAAAAAATCCCTGATGCTGCTATTTCAACTGCAATGCTCTGCAACAGACACTCAAGTGCTGCTCCTCAGTAAGGAAAGAGGGAAAAACCCTTTCCTTAGGTGGGAGGATGAAGTTCTGTGGTGTAGGACTATTTATATGCTTGTAAGAAATACTTCCAAGTGATGCAAAATTTATTCATTTTCTGCAATATAGTTGTTTTTGTTATCCCAACCTTTTTTTTTCTGAATATTTTTTTTCTAATACAAAGAAGGAGACTGAAGAAAAACACCTCAGTTTGCAGAAAATAAACTTTAATGTGCTAAGCATTTACATTTTCATGGTTTTATTGGGCTGAGGAACTGGCAATACAGCGGCTCAGAAAAATAAGGACCAAATTTATACACTCTTGAGAAATTAATTAGCGTTAGTTATCAAGACTGGTGATCAAAACTGCTGGATTATTTCCCTGGATGAACAGCAACTTCCAGTTTGGATCTCAACTTCCTTTGCTTCGCTCTCAGCCAGTCACAGAGCAGGGACTGAACTGAATAGAAATAGAAATAGAAAAGGCCTCAAAAGAGATCTAATGATCATTCACCACTATTTGGGGAGGTTTTTTATTTCCTCCCTGGCTTATTTCACAACAACATTCCTCTGCAAACAACCCTGGCTTTCTGTTTTCTCTGCTCCTCTGTTTTTCCAAGTGCAAAATTGATGTTGCAGAGCTTAAGTAATAAACATGGTTTAGAGGAATGAAATGTGCCGGGCTAATATACACACACACAGCTTTATTGACATGTGAAATGTTTGTCTGAATGATTTCATACTTACATGGTATGATGAAAATTCACTACAAAAACAGGTAAAAAGTCAAGTCAGAGGTTTTTAGCCGGAGAAAATAAACAAGAGCCTACAATTTACCCTTCCCCTAAAGTTAAACTAACTTCTTCTGCCAACAGTAACACAGCAGAGCTATATCAACAGAATTATATCAACACTTCTGCTGTTTCAATATGAAGTTCAAGCATCTGTTAACAACTTATTGCTTGTTGTTGTTGTTACTTGGCCAGATCTTTTTCTCTGTATACAACCTATTCATGCCGGAGTTCACTCTCTTTTCAGTACTTATTTACTTTTCCCACACTCTGCTTCTAATTTTCTCTCTCAACCCCCAATAATTTGAAGTTTCTTATAGGCCCTTTTGTCAGGGACAGTTTTCTCTTAGGATCCTTGGTTTCTTCCCAGGTGGTTTCTTCACCAGAGCACTTCTTTCTTGTGCCAGATGTTACAGCAACAGAGAGGTAATAGCTGACAAAAGAGACATGGAGAGATCAATTCATCCACAAAAGAAAACACAGAAACTGTCTTTTCTTTGCTGAAAATGGGCATTTTAGGTTGTTTGGTTGGGTTTTTTTCCAAAAAAAAAATGGGTGAGAGGCATTGAATAAGCATGCTGAGAAATTTTCTGGAAATCAGTTTATTCACCGTGGGAGTAAAAAAGCAAGCAAACAAAAAAATCTTTTACAGCCCAATTCTGGTAGTAGGGAGGGGTTTGTGGTTTTGTTGTTTTGTTTTTTTTTAATGCAAAATCTGCTGTTATCTTGAAGAAAAAAGGAGATGCTCCTAATTCCCTTGGGAGAGAACAGCAGTTATAATAAAAGAAGGCTACAATTGACTGGGCCTCAAAAGAGAGACAGCTTCTCAGCGCTGAGACAGGATTAAATACATACACCCAGTCTGTGCCAGGAGGTTTGCCTGACCTGTGTCTCAGAACTGTCAGGGATGAGAATCTTAAATTATTCCTGGGTTATTTGCTATGGAGCTGTGTGGTGAGTTAGAAAAGTTATCAAAGCTGCTTCTCTTAAAAACCCCACAGCTCCCAAATGCTCCGTTTTATGGACTCGGGCAACTGGAAACTGCATCCCATCATGTTATTTGGTCAGAAAACAGGAGTCTCCCCCCTCTCTCCAGCTGCAGGGATTTTGGGAGCACCCATGGGGCTTGCACTGTCGTATCCAGTTTTCCTTATCCCAGTGGAATGCCTCGAATATCGACCTCACCTCCATCACATGGATTTTCCTTTTTCCTTCCCCTTGCTAAAAGAGGAAACAAATACCCCCTCTGGCAATTCTACTTCCCCCTTGACAATCAGCCCAAGCCAACCTAATGAGTGCCATTAAGCAGCTTGGAAAGAAACAGCAGCAGACCAGCAGCATCCTTGACTTGATTCCAGTTTTTGCCTCTGAGGACACCTGAGGACTATCTCTTCATCCTGCAAATCACTTAAAGCAACTACATCATCGAGAAATAATCCTGAGCCAGAGAGTCTTTCCCCTCTCTGCTCTGTATAACCAGAGTTCCTGAAGAAGCACATCTTTTACACCTTACAAACCTGGGAGCAGTGCTTTACCTTCATGCAACAGGACTGAACAGTGATTTATTTTTTTTTACTCATCTTTCTTAGATTAAAGGCACGTCACTGAAGGTCATCCTTCTTATGTGCCACCGAGTCAGAGCCAGCAGCAGAGGAGGAGCAGGAGCAATCCCAGCATATCCTGATGGCTTTTGTTTAAAAAAGTTCATGTGAGGATGTAGTTTAATCCAAACTACTCAGAAGTCCAAAATCAAACCCTCTACTTTGTAATTCCTCACATTTATACGTGCCCCATATTTATAAGCAGCATTAGCCTCCAAACCATAATTAATAGAATTCCGTGCAAAGTTTTAATTAAAAACTAACACCTAATTCCTCGAAAAGGCTGAACTCAAGGTTTCATGATGTAACAGCTCCACCTACCTGGCTTTTTAGGCATCACCACGCGAGCTGAAAAGTCTGCTTGCCAGGCCTGCTCGAGCACACCTGGGAAGGCATTTTTACATTTGTAAGAACAATTTTCTTATACGATAGCTAGAAAGGCAAAATAAAGATGAATATTAAGGCCAGTAGAAAAGTATCTCGGCTTACTGGGTGTATGCCATAACTCCAAGACAGATTTCTTACTAAAACACTTGTATTTAGACATGCAGTTCAACAAACATCATGAACATCAGGAAACACACCATGAAAGCACACGGGATTAGCTTCATGTTTCACTCTTCCCCCACCATGGAATTGCTTTAACATATAGAAGGGGAGAATAAACAATAACTAGTGGGAAATAATTTTTTAAAAACCAACCATGATCCAAAACAGAGATGTTATTTCCATGTCCCATCGCCTGTCTTTGTAACAGTCTCAGAATCTGCATACGTGCTTTTATTTGGAGTTTTTGCCCGTCCCACAGTCCAGAGGGACCTCTGGCAGCTGCACTGCCCAAGAGCTGCCGTGGGACTGCTGGGGAATGCACCACTGGAAGCAAGACAGAAATAAATTAATTCAGAGCACTACCTCGAAAGATTGAAGGAAAAAAAGCCCCAACATTCCATTGCCTCCCTTTTTAAAGGGAACTGTGTGAGCTCCGTGTGAGCCGGGAGGCTCCAGGCTGTGGGAAAGCACCCGGAGGGATGGAGGGAACACGATGTTCCTCTCCTCGCTCCCAGCACAGCCCTCGGGATACTCGGCACCACAGCTGGGGGATGGCCCTGGGGGTGCTTCTCTCCATCCCCATGGATCCTGCTGCCCCCCCAGAGCCAGAACCACCTCCGGAGGGGGGATGGAATGCCAGGCACGGATGCTCGGCTGGAAGGTGACACATCCCCAGCAGCACCCAAATCCCTGCAGCTTCGTGTTTGTTGCTGCCCAGCTCAGCTGATCCCCCTCTTCAGCATCCCTGGACATTGTCCTCCTTCTCTAATCACACCTTGGTAATGACTCAGAATGGCAGCAGCTCCAGTGCCAGCTCGGTCACTGCACGAGTCCTTGTCCCAGCCCTGCCACGGACACACACGGGAGACATCCATGGACACACAGGCCTTGCTTGTACAATTCCTGACCCAAACCCTTGCCTTTCCTGCCCAGAGATGAGGGAAATCGAACAGAATATTAAAAAACAACCTTCACTGAGAGCAGTCACCACCCCAGTCCTTCAGGCTCTGCAGGAGTCTTGTGGGGAACAGACCCAAATTTGAATCCTACATCTAAATTTCTAACAGGTTTTGTTAGAAAGATCCTGGACAGTAACTCCTAGAACAGCATGCAGAGACTGCACAAGGAGTAACAGAAGGTTTGCCATGCAGAACAAAAGTTCCTTTTTTTTCCCATATTTTTTCAATAATTTCACCTCTGTAGTAATTACTGACTTGGGTTTCTGCTGAAGGGCTGGACGTGTCCATTGAAGATTCAGGGGTCTGGCAGGTTGTTTATGGCTGATCTTGACTGGCCCAGACCAAACCCAACCACCCCCACCACTGCTTCACCCCAAATTTGGGTCAAATATTGATATAGTTTATAAATCCTCCTCTTCCCTGCTACTCAGTCCTTCCTTACACATCCATGGAATAGATTTACTCCACCTTTTGTTCCCAACAACAGCTCTCTAGCCAAAATCCCAGCTCTCACAGACACAAACTAAACACACCTAAGGCAATGGTTCCATCAGCACCTGGGGGTTGGGTTGGAGGAACACAATCTTACCGAGTTATGAGCCAGGGGATGGCATTTGGGAACAGCTCCTGCTGACTGGAAAGGATTCAGGTCCCAGGCTCAGTCTGCAGCTTGCAGTCGATCTCAGCCATTACCAACCAGCTCAGCCACTCCCTCTGAAATGCCACCTCTCTCCCCTGTACATCACCCCCCACTTTCTTACATATAACAGAGGTCGTGTCCCCTCTAAATTACCCCCAGTTTTCAGCTAAAAGGGTCACTTCTGTCCCCTCTAAGGAACCTCAGTTTTTCTGTCCAAAATTCTGCCTCAGTCATCTCTGAGTTCCCAGCCTTTCTCTCAGAAAGGCTCCTTTTTCCTCGATAAGGTACCCCCGGATTCACCCCACAAAAACGGTGATTTTGTTTCATCCAAATTACCTCAGCAATTCTATGGAAAATGTCACCTCTGCTCCCCCTCACAATTTGCCTCTGCTTTTCCCTCACAAACGTTCCTTCTGCCCCCTGCACAGGAACTCAGGTTTGATCCCCAAACCTCCCCTGCCCAGCTCAGGTTTTACCCCAGAATTGTCCCTTCCTGTCCCGCTGGGAGAACCTTGATTTTCCCCCCAGAATGTCCCTCACTAATTGCCTCGGTTTTAACTCAAAATGTTCATTTTACCCCCCCGGGAGAGACGGGAGACCACAAGTCCCGGGTGCCCCGGGAACCCCCCCGGCCCCAGCCCGGCCCGGCCGCTCCTCCCCCGCTCGGTGCCACCACCCTGGGGTGACAGGGAGGGGACAGGAACAACCCCCGACACACCGAGCTGCCCCTGCTGCTGCACAGCGAGTGCCTGCCTCACATTTTCCAGCCCTTCAGTGTTTAACGTATTCATACAAAAGTTTTATTTTCATTTTCAAACCCTATGGATCCACGTTTGGAATTTATTATATCCTAAAATCCCGCATATAATATAGCAGATACGAGGATTTGTTTTGAAATCAGCTTTTATATGAATTAGTATTACTTGTCAACAGATTTAAAAATAACAAATTTAAAAGGCTTTAGTATTTTACAGAGACACACAACCCCTCCCTATGAATTTTTAGGCATTTTTGGGCTGTCCCCTCCCTTTTTGGGGGAACCCACCTGACCGCCTTGATTCCCCACTCATTTTCTCCACCACAACACCACCCCCCCAGTGACACCGGAGTGCCCCAAATGACATTATCAGAGATGATGACACAGAGCCCCCCCACCCCGCACACGTGTCCCCAGGGATGGGACGTGGCCGGGACATCCTCACTGCGACATCCCCGGGGCGCCGGTGCCGACATCATCACAGTCCGTGTGCCCCGGGGGCTGTCCCGGGGGGTCCCCTGTGGCTCCGGGGGGACTTGGAGGGGGGCAGCTCCCACCTTGGGGACAGCAAAGACAGGTGCCTGAGGGGGACAGCTCCATGTCCCCCCTCCAGACCCCACCTGGGGTGTTTCTGTGTTTCTGCAGCCCCCGTGGATCTGCTGATGGATCCCAGCTCGCCACCGCTGCCAAACCTCCCGTGGAGTGGCTCTCCAGGGGGGACAGAGCAGCTGTGGTCCCTCTTACCTGTGGGTGGGACACAGATCCAGCCCCTCCGTGCCACTCCCTCGGAGATCTCCCCAGTGCTGGGAGCGGGAGACTCCTCTGGCACGGCCGTGGCATCGTCGTAGCCATCCAGGGTTCCAACCATGGCATCGTCGTAGCCATCCAGGGTTCCAGCTGTGGCATCATCGTGGCCATCCAGTGTTCCAGCCATGGCATCGTCGTAGCCACCCAGGGTTCCTGCTGTGGCATCGTCGTAGCCATCTGGGGTTCTGTGCCCAGGCAGGGCAGGGGGGACTGGGACTGGCACGGGGGAACATGGCACTGACCCGGTGGCCATGGCAGGGACTGGCTGTGCCATCCCCCTCCGGCTGTGCCACCAGGGATGTGTTGGTGGCCCTTGGTCCCTCAGGGAAGGGCGATGCTTCTCTGCCCACTAACGAGGGGGGACCTGTCCCCTCAGCTCCCCAGCCCTTCCGTGTCCCCTGTCCCCAGTGCTCCCCGCTGGGTTCCTGCCCTGTGCCCCTACCTGGGGCTGCCCCGGTGTCACTCCCCTCCACGCTGTCCCCGGTGTAACACAGCAGCTTCTTCACGGAGCCCTCCCGCGGGGAACCTGCAGGGGGAAAACAGGGTCTTGGGGTGGCCAGAGGTGGCACCGCGGGTGACACAACCTCAGCCACAGAGCACGGCTGTGATGGGACCCAGGGACCCCCCACACCACGGGGAGGAGCCAGTGCTGTGCCACCAGGACCCGCTGCTGCGGTGGGACTGTGGGGCAGAGCCCCCCTGTCCGGGCAGAGCTGGGGCACGGGGGCTGCACCGACCTGGGCGACTGGGCACCTCCTGGTACTCCGGCATCGCGCTGTAGTCCAGCTCCTCGTAGATGGCGTCGGGGATGGCACCCACGGCTCTGCCGGGGCCTGCAACAAGAGGCAGCGCTCTCCCAGGGCCGTGGGCACCGTGGGTGGCACCGGGGGCACCCACTGCCCACCCTCCGAGCCGTTCCACACGGGGGGAGCCCCTGAACCCCCAAAGCGGCTCTGCCCCGGCACCCACCCGCCGGGACCCACCTCGGCGCCAAGCGCGGGCGCGGCACATCAGCACGGCCAGGGCGCCCAGGGCCAGGCACAGCAGCGTCCCCAGGACCACGCACAGGACCACCGGCACCGGCACAGTCCCCCTGGGCACCTGCCCGCTTGGCACCGGCACAGTCCCCCTGGCCACCGCAGGGCCGCTGCTGCTGGGGACAGCTGTGGGGACACGGCCAGGCAGTGAGGGCAGGGGGATCCCAGCCGGCCCGGTCGGGGGGCTGCTGGCACGGGCAGAGCTACCTGTGCAGGTGGCCCCGTCCGGGCACGGGGTGGTGGCTGTCTCGCTGGGGTTGTCACTGTCCTCCGCACAAGACACGTGGGCGTCCCCTCCGGGGCCGCAGGCCTGCAGGTGCCAGGGTGCCGAGGGGCACCCCCAGAGCGAGCGGGCCCCCTCCTCGCAGCCCACCCAGGCCAGCCAGGCGGGGGCCGGCTGCTGGGCGGGGCCGGGTGCCAGCTGCCCCCCGTCCCCGCAGCCCAGCTGCCGGCAGACGGCGGCGGCGGTGCCGGGGCTGGTGCCGGTGGCGCACACGCGGCCCCAGGTGCCGTTGTGGAGCAGCTCCAGGTACCCGCTGCAGCGCCCGCGCCCGCCCACCAGCCGCAGGGAGAGCTGCTCTGCGAGGGGTGCAGGGGGGTCACGGCACGGACGGGAACCCTCCGGGGGGCTCTGCTGCTCCCCGCCCCGGGGACACCCGACACTCACCTGAGCAGACGGCCCCGGCCCCGGCCCCGGCCCCGCGCTCGCACTCGCGCCCTTCCGAGCGTGGGCATTCCCAGAGAGACTCCTCGCTCCCGGCGCACTCAACCACGTACGGCCACGCTGTCCCCGGCCCGGGGCCGAAGCGCGCCGAGCCGGGGGCCTCCAGTGCCGCGCCACAGCCCAGCTCCCGGCACACAACGGCGGCGGCCCGCAGGTCCCAGCGCTCCTGGCACACGCTGCTCCAGGTGCCACCGGCATAGACCTCCACGCGCCCGGCGCAGCGCCCGGCACCGCCCGCCAGCCTCACCCGCCGGCTGCCTGCGGGCACGGAGGGACCGGGCTGGGGGCTGCTCGGGGCACCAGCACCCCGGCCCTTCTCGGGACACCCACCTGAGCAGACGATGGCTGCCCCGTGAGGGATGTCGGTTGGCCCGGTGGTCATGTCCCCGATTATTAAGTCGTTCAGCCAGACAGGCATCTCCTGGTTGGTCATCTTCCAGAGAGTGTGGACCACTTCTATTGTAATGTTCTGCTCTGAATCGCTCATGTTCCACACGGGGACCGTACCAACGACAGCATGGCTCTTGTCCAGCCCACCACAGCCCAGCTTCCCACACACCACACTGAAATTCCGTTCAGCCAAAACCTCTCCTGGCACACGGCGCCAGACCCCAGAGCTTATGGCCAACTCCAGCCACCCGTCACATCGGCTCTCACCCTCCACCAGCCGCACGGAATTCACGATGCCTGTAAAATGACCTGGCTCAGCGCTCCCTTTACCCCAAAACAGCCCTGAGTGCTCCGCTCCCAAGTCTTGGGGTGTCCCAAAAGCCCTTGGAGGCTCTTCCCACAGGTGCCACACAGACCTGAGCAGTTGACGGCGGCGGCGTTCCCCGGGCTGCAGGGGGGCTCCCCCAGCACCGCCACGGGGCACTCGCCCGGGTGCCGCTCGCTCCCGCTGCAGCCGAAGGCGTCCGGCCTCAGCGGCCCGTCCCCGCTGCCGAAGGAGCCTCCCGGGGGCACGGTGACGGCGTGGCCACAGCCCAGGTGGCGGCACAGGACGTCGGCATCGGGCAGGTCCCAGTCGGTGGCGCAGACGGACCCCCACGTGCCCCTCACCTCCACCTCCACCCGCCCGGCACAGCCCGAGCTGCTGTTCCCCAGCCGGAAGCCCGTGTAGGCTGTGGCAGAAAGGGCATTCAGGGGGGTGATGCTGGGGGGACCCCTAACACCCCCCGGTGTCCCCGGTGCTTACGGGAGCAGATGATGGTGGCGTGGCCAGCGCAGCCCTGGCTGTGGGGCACCCGCCGGGCGCAGGCGCTGAGGAGGGGCTCGCTGCCGGTGCAGTTGAACCCCCCCTCCCACAGCGGCCCCGTTCCCGCCCCAAACCGGCCGCTGCCGGGGATGGCCAGCGCCGTGCCGCAGCCCAGCTCCCGGCACACCACCTGGGCCACCTTCATGTCCACGTGCTCCGCGCAGACGCCAACCCAGGCCTGGCGCTGCCGCACCTCCAACCGCCCGGCACAGGCTCTGTCACCTCCAACCAGCCGGGAAAACCCTGCAGGAGCAGTGCAGAGTTGGCACTGAGGGATGTGCCGGGAGTGCCGCGTCCCTCCCAGCCCGGCTCCTACCTTGGCAGATGACAGCGGTGTCAAAGTCGTCTTGGAAACCATTGTAGGGTCCCCAGCCGCGGATCTCGCAGTCCCAGAGCGTGGCCTCGTCCCCCTTGCAGTCCACCAGGATCAGGTTGACGAGCCCACCCCCAGTGCCAAAGCGGTCGCGGGCGGAGTAGGCGCCGGCAGCCGAGCCACAGCCCAGCTGCTGGCACACCACCTCGGCATCATCCATGTCCCAGATCTCATCTGCCACCGAGCCCCAGTGTCCCCGCAGCTTCACCTCCACCCTCCCGGCACAGGGACCGCCGCCCACCAGCCTCAGCTCCACGGCCTCTGCACCGGGACACCGGCACAGCTCAGCCCTGCCCGGCACACCCTGGCACAAGGTGGGTGTCCCAGCATGGCCAGCCTGTCCCCCTCACCTGTGCAGGTCACCCCCATGTCCCACTCGTGGCCGCAGGAGTGCTGGCCCCATCCGAAGTTCCGACACTCCTCCAGCACCTCCTCGGTGCCACGGCAGTAGAGCTGGAGCCAGATCCGGCCGCTGCCCTGCCCGAACGGGGCGTACAGGGACGACGAGGCCACGCGGCCACAGCCCAGCTGCCGGCACACCACGGTGGCCCAGAGGGCTTCCCAGTCGAAGTCGTAGGCGCAGACAGAGCCCCACTCACCGTCGTGATTCACCTCCACGCGTCCGGCACAGCGCCCGCCGCCCCCCACCAGCCGCAGCTGCCCGGAGCCTGCGGCACAGAGGGGCCTGAGCCGGGCCCGGCACCGGCGGGTCCCCGCTCCCACCACCCCGCCACTCACCCTCACACAGCTGCAGGCACAGCAGCAGCCCCAGAGCCACGACCGGCCCCATCCCCGACAGGTCCCGCACCCCCTGCGCAGGCAGGGGATGATGTAGCGGCAGCGCCGGAGCCGGTGCAGGCGGCAGCACCAGGGGAGCCTTTATCAGCCGAGGGATCGCCCAGCTGCGGGGCCACAGCCTCCAATAACCTGCTTCGTGCCCAAATATGAGGCTCGGCTCTGCTTCTGGCGTCACACACCTCGCCACAGTGGGCCGGCACACGGATGTCCCCGGGGGGAGCCGCCCCCCCCAGCACCTGGGCCGGGGGGGCCCCTCCTGTTTCCCCCCGTGAGTCCAACTCTGCCGCTGGAGCCCGGCCAGAGCCATCCCCGCGCTGACAGGATTCAGCCCCAATCCCGCCGGAGCCTCCACGGGACCGCCCCGAGGAGCGGCTGGAGGCAGAGCCCCGGGGCCCCCTCCCCGGGTGCCCCCTCCCCGGGCGGTGGGAGCAGCCCCCGGCTCCCCGCGGGGGCGGCGGGTCCCGGTGCCTCGCGCGGGCGGTGGCACATGGCGGGGCTGCCGCAGCTGTGCCCCCGCGCTCGCCTCGCCGCCGGGGCAGGAAGGAGGCGGTCACCGCCCGCCGGGGACGCGGCCGAGGCACCGACCGCACGCGGCTCCTGCCACCTGCGCCGGCACCGATAACGCCGCCGCTCTGCGCGCCGGCACCTGGGCACGGGCAAGGCACGGGGGGGCACAGAACCCACTCGGTGGGGCACCCGCCTGGGTGAGCCGGCACCGAGCACCACCGCAAACAAGGCGCGCGGGAGGGGGGAGCAGCAGCTCCATCGGGGTCTCGCTTGTGCCTGAGGGTGAGGACGGGGCTGAGCCGCTGCTGCAGTGCCAGTGCCGGGGGAACAGCGTGTTCCCGGCGGGGTCACACCTGCAGCGGCGCAGGAACCGCCACCTGCCGCCAGTCCCGCGTGGGACCGGGCACCTGCCACATGCCAGCGCCCCCGTGTCACCCCGCCGCGGCTTGTGGGGCTGCTCCCAACCCTGGAGAGCCCTGGGGTGTCCCCATGGTGTCGCATGGACCTGCCACAGCTGCCCGGCCCTCCCGCCTGCACGGAGACCCGGCCGGGCCGGCAGCAGGGGACGGCACAGCTCCGGTCTCCCCGCGGCGGGCGGGGACCCTGGCAGTGGTTCCCGGGGACACCGTCAGCGCCTCCCACTCCACCCTTCCAAGGACACGGCACCGTGTCTGTCACAGGCGCTGGAATGGGGCCCGGGATGGGGGGGCGGGAACCCCCGCCCATGGCCCCGCCCCCGCCCGCGCGGAGCCCACGCCCCGCAGCGCCCCCGCCGGGCCGGCAGGGGGCGCCGCGGGCGGCCGCGCAGCTCCGGAAAGAGCCGATCGACGGCGGAGGCGGCCGAGCCGGGGCGGGCGGCGCAGGCGGAGGGGACGCGATGGCGCAGCAGGTCGAGCAGCTGCGGGCGGACGGCGTGCACAAGGAGGTGCTGCGGGAGGGCACCGGGCCGCTGCCGGACTTCCGCGACGGCACCAAGGTCAGGGCCGCGGCGGGACGGGCGGGGGCGGGGGGGGGCGAGGGAGGGCGACGGGAGCAGCAGGACGCGGGGGCGAAGCGCGCATGCGCCGCCCCCCTCCCTTCTGTGTTGCCATGGTGATGCCGCGGGCTCCTCCTGCCACTTCAGGCCACCTTCCATTACCGAACGCTGCGGTGCGACGATGAGGAGACGCCGCTGGACGACAGCCGAGCGCGGGGGAAGCCCATGGAGCTGATCGCCGGGAAGAAGTTCAAGCTGCCGGTGTGGGAGGCGGTGCTGCGGACCATGCGGCCGGGGGAGCGTGCGCGCTTCCGCTGCGACACCAAGGTGGGCGTGGCCTGCACAGGGGGGCGGGGTTTGCTGCTTAGGGGCGGGGCTTGCGGCCGCCCCGCTGCGCCCCAGCCGGGGGGCCGAGGCTGGAGCACCCCCGTGTTCGCCTTCCCTCCCCACATCCCGGCTCCCTCCCCTCCCGCAGCACGTGGTGCTCTACCCGCTGGTGTCCAAGAGCCTGCGGAACATCGCAGCGGGGAAGGACCCGCTGGAGGGCCAGCGGCACTGCTGCAGCATCGCCCAGATGCATGAGCACTACTCCCTGGGGTACCCCGACCTCGACGAGCTCCAGAAGAACCCCCAGCCCCTCATCTTTGACATCGAGGTGCTCAAGGTGAGGGACCTGCTCATGCCAGCCAGCAGCATCCCTGCCCCAGGCGGGGGCTGTGGGCACTGGGGCTCTGCCCTGATGGAGAAGGGTCTGGAGCACCAGGAGGGGCTCAGCCTGGACAAGAGGAGGCTCAGGGGGAACCTTCTTGCTCCCCACAACTCCCTGACAGGAGGGTGGAGCCAGATGGGGGTCAGGCTCTGCCCCCAGAGAACAAGGGGAGACAGCCTCAAGTTGTGCCAGGGGTGGTTCAGGTTGGATATTGGGGGAATTCCTTCATGGAAGGGGTTGTCCAGCCCTAGCACAGGCTGCCCAGGGCAGTGGTGGAGTTACCATCCCTAGAAGTGTCCAAAAAAACACACAGATGTGGCACACGTGGACGTGGTTTAGTGGCGGCCCGGGCAGTGCTGGATTTAATGGTTGGACTCCATGGTCTTAGAGGGCTTTTCCAACTAAGTGATTCCATGATCCTATTCTCTGATTCCATGATGGGGTGCTGACAGGTGGAGCCGCCCGGCTCCTACCAGCAGGACCCATGGGCCATGACGGATGAGGAGAAGCTCCAGGCTGTGCCCCTGATCCACAAGGAAGGCAACGAGCTGTACCGGCAGGGCAAGGTGCCCGAGGCAGCTGCCAAATACTACGATGCCATCGCCTGTCTCAAGAACCTGCAGATGAAGGTGGGGCCCCCCGGATGCACACAGGCATGGCCCCTGGAATGCAGGGCTTCGGAGCTGCCCCTCACTCTCCCTGCTCTCTCTCACCCCGCAGGAGCAGCCGGGCTCTCCGGACTGGATCGAGCTCGACCAGAAGATCACACCCCTGCTCTTGAACTACTGCCAGTGCAAGCTGCAGAGCGAGGAGTACTACGAGGTGCTGGATCACTGCTCCTCCATCCTCAACAAGTACGAGGGTAAGGAGCCAGGGTCCATCCCGGGCGGCTGCAGTGGGCACGGGGAGATGCCGGCGCTCCGCTGACCCCCGGCTCTGTCCCCCAGACAACGTCAAGGCCTACTTCAAGCGGGGCAAGGCCCACGCGGCCGTGTGGAACGTGGCGGAGGCGCAGGCTGACTTCGCCAAGGTGCTGTCCCTCGACCCCTCACTGCACCCCGTGGTGTCCAAGGAGCTACGGAGCCTGGAAGCGCGGCTGCGGGAGAAGGACGCCGAGGACAAGATCCGCTTCAAGGGCATCTTCTCCCAGTAGAGCCCACGGCCACAGCGGAGAGCCCAGCGCTCTCGGGACAGGTTCCTTTAGATATTCCACATGTGGAATGGTCATGGATGTTTATTAATGTTTAATACAGATTTTACTTATTTGAAGTCAGTGGAAGTGGCCCTGGAGCTCGCCGTGGCCCAGGGACATGGCCAGGCACTTAAGTGGCAGCGTAAAGCGTCGCAGCACACGGCTGAAGCTCTTTGCTGGGCTCTAGACTCTGCTCATTGTCACACCAGGGACACGTGGGTGACAGGAGCCCGCTGCTCCCTGCCAACTTGTATCCCTTATTTGATGTTTTTATACTTTATGGTGGCCACACAGCCTCGGCCCCAGCTCCAACCCCTTCCTGCCTGTTCTCTGTGCCACACTGTTGTCACTTCTCCAGGCTGCTGCTATCACCCCAAACCAGTGTTTCCTCTCATCATGTCAGCGTCGGGAATATTTTATATAGAATAACGGCTTGTTCCTGCTATCTCTATAAACCTCCAGTCGTGCTATGACAAGATAAACTCAAGTAAAACCAGTCACAGCCCCTGGTCACTGAAAATCTGCTGTTAGAGGTAAATGAGGGAAAAAAAGTTGGAGGGAGGCAGGAAGAGGGCTGGAGGAGGTTATCGGTACATACCCTAGAGCAGCGGCGCAGCCCACACACCCCAGGCTTTTCTCCTTGTCCTAAATTGCTGTGCCCCAAGGCCACGTCCCTGTGTGACTCCGTGTCCCTGAGGGTACCCCAGGGCCTTCCCAGAGGGTGGGAGTGCTGAGGCCATGTCCAGGGGCAGTGGGTACAGAGCAGGCACGGGGGCGCCGGCGCCTCGTCGTAACATCTCTTTATTCAACACCGAAACAAAACAGGGGCAACAGAGGAACCGCTCTGGAACCCCAACCCAGCCCTGCCCCGCGACACCGGACGGAAATAAATAGGTGGGGAGCAGGGAGGTGCCACTTGCCTTGGGGCACAGCCACAGCCCCCCAGTTCTGCACAGGGACAGTGACCCCAGGGCACAGACTCCACCAGGCACTGCCCAACAGCCCCAAGGGACATGGGAGGGACGGGGCTGGGGGCAGTCGGGGGGACCCGGGGGGGCTCAGCCCCAAGGGGATCACTCTGGCCCTCGGGGGGGCTCGGAGTGCTGTCTCCCAGCACCCCTTGGTCACAGGGGACCCAGCGCCCTCATCTCCTTCCTATGGGCTCATGGCTCAGTGCCGGCTCCGGCCCCAGGTGCTGCTGGCTGGGAAATTAGGGATCACAGTGGAGGGGGGACATGGCCGTGCCACCCTCACTCCTCACCCTCCAGCTTGAGGCTGACGCTGCGGGGCTTGGCCCGGGCCAAGCCAGGGGGTGCCGAGGGGGGCCCCCCATCCCGCTCTGCCTGGCTGGAGCCCCGGGAGCGCAGCAGTTGGCTCTGCTTCCGGAGGAAGTCGACGGGCGCTGGGCAGCCGTAGGTGCCTTTGCCCAGCACGGGTCGTGGGGGCCCCTTGGGGGAGTGGGCCAGAGCTGCCGCTTCCAGCTGGGCCAGGTGGGCGACATAGCCTTCGGAGAGAAACTGCGGGACACATGGACAGCCTGAGCCCACGGCAGCGGCCGGCTGGTGGGGTCAGCCATCATGCCATGTCCCCAGCCTGTCCCCAACCCTGCCACCATCATACCTGGCACTGGTTGTGGAACTTCTTGACGGCCCGTCCCACGATGTAGATGTGTGCTGGTGCGAGGCCCAGCGAGCTGTAGACTGAGACATCCTTGGTGGAGCCGTACCCAGCGATGATGGAGATCTCTGCCTGCCCAGGGACAGGAGTGTTAGGGCACGGAAAGACCCTACCCACAGGGACAACCACCCCATGGGCTGGGACACCCTCGTGCTATGAGGGATGGCTGGGGGCTGCCCCCAGAGGCTGCCAGCTCCACCATGGCAGGGGGGTCCAGCTCCCAGTGTCTCCATGGGGACGCAGAGCTGCACAGGCTGCAGCACAGCCCACCCTGCCACTGCCCCCAGCCCCGTGTCCCCCCCGCCAGTGCCCCGTGCCCACCTCAGTGCGCAGGCTCTGCAGGAAGGCAGCTTTCTGGCGCAGTGGGTCGTGGGTGAGCCCGTCACAGAAGGAGACAGCGCCGTGGGGGAAGTTGTGCTGGGACAGCCAAGCCACCACACGGTGCTTCTGCATGTCGGGGCGCCCCGTCACGTAGATGATCATGTACCCCGCGTCCTGCCAGTGCCTAGGAGGGGACAGGGGTGGCTGCCAGGAGCCTGTGTGGGGCCAGTCCTGCTGGCAGGAAGCCACACACAATACAATATGTGGCTGCCTCCAAAACCTCCCTGCTCTCAAGGACTTTATCAAGGGGAAGGCACAGCAGAGCTGTGGGGATCACATCCAAACCTCGAGGGGATTATTTTCCACAATAAAGCAGCAGAATAGATGGTGTGTTGAGGCAAGGGCAGTGGGACATCCCCCAATTTGTCCCTACTCCAATACCCTCCCTACCCTTCAACTGGGTTGTCACCACAGCATCAAAGAGGGAAGAGATTGTCCCCCTGACCGAAGGGCACCCACCTTACGACGTCCACAGCCCCCGCCCGCACTTTGGGGTCGCTGCCCATGATGGAGACGCTGGCAGTGAAGGAGCCGTCGATGCTGAACACGACGGACTCGGTGCCGCGGGCCACCACGGTCAGGTACGCCTCGGCATAGCTGTGATCCCCCCTGGAACGGCAGACGTGGGAGCTTGGCCCTTGGCCTCTGCTGCCAGAAGGGCAGGTGTAGCTCTGCCAAAAAGGCTGGAGGAGGAACTGAGGTGACACCTCACCTGACCACCATGCGCACGGGGTAGATCCCGATGGCCAGAGCCTTGTCTGGAGGGATGGTGAAGGTCAGGCGTCCGCTGCCGCTTGTCACCTCGGTGCCATAGTACAGCCACTTCCCTGACAGCGGCTGTGTCATGATGTAGATGTCCACCTGGAAGAGGGAAACAGGCTGGGCACAGGCTGAACCCCAACATCCTGCTGTGTCCCCACTTGAGAGTCCTTACGACCCTCTCCCCCCATCCCATGCAGGGTCCTGTTCACCCCCTGCCATGGGTGACACCAGCCCCGTGCCCCGTCCTGGACAGCCCCTATTTGAGGGGGTCCCGGTGGCACCATGACCCAGCAGTACCTTCTCCCCGGTCAGTGTCACCACGTCCAGGGGTCCGTACATGAAGCGCCCGCTCAGGACCTGCGCTTTGCCCTCGCACACGATCACGTCGCAGGCCCGGTGGTTGGCCGTCACGTTCTGTGGGGGCACGGCGGGCTCAGAAAGGGTGACACAGGGACACCGCTGGGCTGCGGGACTGTCTCAGAACCCTCCCAGGTGCATGACCCCAGGATGCCCTGCGTGGGCTCCTGCTGGCCACAGGCCACGTACCCGGATCTTCACTTGGGTTCGCTTGCGCTGCCACTTCTCCCGAGGGATGGCGGGGCTGTAGATGGAGCTCTCCTCACTCTCTGCTGGCTGTGGCCCCTCCTTCTCCATCACCTGCCGATGGCACGGCCCCGGCTCAGCCTCCAGGGGCCCCGGCTTCTCGCCCACCCCACTGCGCCCGCCGTACCTGGCGCAGGATGAAGGCCACCACGTCGGAGGACTCCCAGTAGCTGGCGTGGAAGAGGTGGGGCAGGGTGATGGTGGGGAAGGCGGTCAGGGCATCGGGGCAGTACAGCGAGTAGTCGATGCGCTTCGGGCCCCACCAGCGCTCTAGGACTGCGGGGAGAGCTGGAATGAAGCCATTCCCGTGCCTCATCCCATGGGATGGGACGGGAAGGACAGGGCAGGAATGGCACTTACTTTTGACAACCTCGCTGGTGTTGGCAGGAGTGGGGGGCTCTGCCGGCTCACTGCCCCTCCAGAAGCCCCCGAAGCTGCCAGTGGGAGTAGGGGGGGCAGCCACATCCACTTTGGGCAGGAACAGGGCAGAATGTGTCTGCAGGGCCTCCGCTGCAGAGAGAGCTGGGTGAGCACACCCAGAGCCCCCAGGGACACCCCACCACCCCGGGACCCCACCCCAGCAGAGCCCCAGAGGGGCAAGAAGAACTTGCACATCCCTTTCCCCCCACCCAGCCAGGCTGTGGATGCTCTGGGTACCCCAATGTGACCCTGGGGTGCCCGGGACCAGACCGGTGGGGACCTGCTCACCCAGCAGGGACGAGGTGCCATCACCCAGGGGGTACTTCTGATAGCGGGGCACGCTGAGCGGGGGCACAGCGTGGAAGGCCTTGGCCAGGAGGGGCTCCAGGCGAGAGGCGCAGGGATCGGCGGCGTGGAACAGGTTGTAGATTTGGTCGCAGGCGGGATGCAGCTGGGCCACTGCGGCACAGAGCGGGGTCAGGGGCGCCCACGAGGGCTGGGGGGCACCAGAAGCAAAGCACCCAGGAGGGGTAAAGCAGGACACAGCGAGAGGAAAGGCTAGGGAGGGAAATTTGGGGGCACTGGGGATGGGCTGGGGCTGGCACAGAGCGGAGACACTTAGCAACCCACCACCACTAACACCCACACAGCCAGGCCTGGGCATGTGAGGGGCTCAAACCCAAGCAGGGCTCTTTGGGAAGGTCCCGGGGGGCTCAGGCTTGTGCAGGGAGCACAACTCAGGGACTCAAGTCCCCGCAGGGAGGGTCAGGGGCTGGCACAGGGGCTGGCAGGGCTCCTCACCATCCAGAGCAGGCATGACGGTCTTGCGTAGCGCGAGCACCAGCCCCAGCGGGGAGCCAAAGAGGAAGAAGCCGGATACCTTAAATTCAAGGCGGGTGCTGGCACCCTCTGCCCCATCCAGCACTGCAGTGCCACTCCGGGGTGCCTCTGCCTCCAGCGGGGCCTCGCTGGCCTGCAGGCTGGGACAGCAGGGACAGTAGGCATGAGGAGGGAGGGCAGTGTCCTGCTCCCACCCACTCAGGGGCAAAGCTGTGCCTGGCACAGCTCCACTATCCCAGAGGAGTTCCAGCAAGACCCTCCCAGGGCAGGCAGCCCCCATGAAATGCTTCTTCCCAGCCTGGAGCAGACAGGAATTCTGCCCTTTCCATAAAGCACAAAATTAATCAAGATGTCAACCATGCCCCTCGGGCTCACCTGGACGAGGAGCTGTGCTGGTGGCTGTCCCCCTGTGCCCCCAGGAGCTCAGGGCTGGCCTGGCCCAATCCTGCTGCTCCCTCTGTCCCATCGGCCAGTGGGTCTCTGCTGCTGCACAGCTCCGGGGAGACAGGCTCTGTGCTCTGGGGAGAGGCAACAAACACCCAGACCCCATGTAGCCCCCAGTGCACCCCTGAACCTTCCCCAGAGGGTGTTGGGGTGCAGGCACTCACCAGGCTGCCACGGCGGCTGCTGCTCCGGCTGCCCCCGGAGCCCGCCCGGCTCTGGCACAGCGCGTCGAACCCCAGGATGCCGCCCACGCAGTCCCCCAGCAGCACCACCTGTGGAGGGCACACACCCATGAGTGGTGTGACACCCCCAAACCCCCCGTGCAGCGCCACAGCCGGACCCTGGAGCCAAGCTTCCCCCAAAATCCCCCCTCACCTGGCCGCAGAAGCCGGCGCCCTCCCCGGAGTGCAGGAAGGCTCCGTAGGCCTGGTTGGCACGGGCGATGACGGTGCCCACGGCGTGCTGGTAGGTGCCTGAGGATGTGGCCAGCAGTGGGAGCGCTGCCAGCGGGATGTGGTCCTGGCTGCTGGACAGGCTGTCCCTGTCGTGGCTGTAGGGGCTGAGCCTGAGGGGGACACGAGGAAGGGGATGAATGGGGCTGTCCCAATGTCCCTGTCCCACCGCATGGTGCTTGTTCACCCCAGGATACTGCACTAGGAGTAATCCCCATCCCAACCCACCCCATGCCATGATATTTGTTTGTCCTGGGATGCTACAGCGGGGATTACCCCTATCCCACCCGTCATCCTAGATGCCTTCTTAGGAGAAGCAAAGTCCCCTCTCTGAGGCCATCAGCTCCCCGTTCTCCCCCTCTCCCATCGTGAATGCGTACTTGGAGACGAGGGTGTAGGCCGCGGCGCAGATGGGCGGGCAGGGCACCAGGCGCAGTGCCACGTGTCCCAGCGCCTCGGGGAAGTGGACACGGGTGACGGCGTCGAAGGTGGCCGCCAGTGTCTGCACATCCGCCTGCTTGGAGCCCGGCTCGCCCGCACCCTGATCCAGGATGTTCCCGCTGTGCAGGATGAGGAAGAGCGCGTGGATCCGGCACATCTGCTCCGCGCTCTCCGCTGCGCCGCCCTGCAGGAAGGAGAGCGCTGAAGTTGGGGGGGGCACGGCCGGGGGCCAGGGTCTGAGGGCGGGGGCATGGGACACGCACCTCGGGGAAGCCAGACGTTCCCAGTCCTTCACCGTCTGCCTTGGCAGCACTGGCTCCATCCCCTGTGAGCACACAGTCCCGGTGAGCCTGGCTGGGGTCTCCAGGTGGGAATCAGCCCCCTCCCAGGACACTCACACCAGGATTTGAGGCCAGAGCCCCCCCAGCGCTCACCCATTGCCTCATCCAGCTCTGCCGGTCGCTCCAGCGTGTCCAAGAAGTCATTGGAGCTCCACTTGGTCATCTCCTTGGCAAAGACCTCGTCACTGTCAGACAGGTCCTCTGTGAAGGCAGGGAGGGGTTTGGGCAGGGGGATCTCGCCCGTGCCTGCACCCCCACTCTGAGACTTCCCTGTCCCCCCTCCAGCCCACCCCGAGCCAGTGCCTGTACCATGGGCATCGAAAAATTCCTCTTCGGAGCTGTTCTCGGAGTCCCGGGCAATGTTCTGCATCCGCCACTCCGACAGGCTCTGAGGAGACACGCCCCCTGCCACCGGCAGGGGGTCAGCACACAGACACCCCCACAGTGAGACCTCGCTCCTGCCCCATAGCTCCTGCCTGGTTCTGCATCCAGACCCACCCAGGGAGATTCGGGGCCATCCCTGGATCACCCAGACCACGCCCAGGTAACACACATCCATCCCTGTGTCACCCAGAGCCATCCCTGAGTCACTGAGAGCCCACCCAGGAGACCCTGGGCCATCCCTGGGTCACCCAGAGCCATCACTGGCTCACCCAGAGCCCCTTCAGGAGATCTGTGACCAGACCTGGGACACCCGGAGCCCGCCTCAGGAGACCCAAACCAGGGAAAAGAGTCCCCTGACAGATCTCCTATGGAGAACAGCAGCACCTGGGGGGTTGGAGTCCCCATCCCATCCATGCAGGACCTGGTCTCTCACCTCCATGCTGGGAAGAGTAGGAGGACCGGGAAGAGGTGGACCACTGTTTGGCAAAGGTATCATCTGAGGAGGCATCGGTCCCGCCCTGCAGCTCGGCCCCCTCCTGCCCACCGGGCCCCCCTGCCTCCGGCCTCCCCTCGGGGCTGATGCCGGCCGTGGGGGGCTCCTCGGCCTCGCCGCACTTGGCCATCTTCTGTGCCAGCATCCGCGCCGTCTCCTCCTCCAGCTGCCGGATATCCTCCATCGTCAGGTCCGTCCACTCGTCCTGCCAGCACCAGGCTTGGCGGTGGGCGCGCAGCATCACCTTCCTCAGACCTGAGGGGGGAAAAGAGGGGGGTGGCAAGGCTGGCGAGGCCCCACGGCTCCCCAAATTCCCCCGCCAGCAGTCCCTGGCTCTGGACTCACCCACATCGTGGATGAACTGCTCGATCTTGGACTGCATCCCCCAGTAGCGGAATTCCACCTTGCACAGCTTGTAGGCGCACATGAGGGGCCCGCCGGCTGCCGCCACCTCCAGCCAGTCATCACCCAGCGGCCCCCGGCCCGTCTTGGAGGAGTGGTAGAGTTTGGGATCCTCCTCGGGCTTGTATTCCCCCGGGGAGATGGGATCACGCACGATGTCGATGGTGTCTGCGGGGGAACAGCGCCTGTCACCTCGCAGCACTCGGCGAGGGGGTACAGGTAGGAAAAAAAAAGGAAAAATGGAAAAAAAAAAGAAAAACGGACAAAAATCAAGTCAAATTGTTCTCACAAGCTGTCTGCCCAACACAGCCAGCAGCAAACATTTTCTATCCTAGAACCCTAAAATCCTGGAGACCTAAAATCATGGAATCCTGGAATGATTTGGGTTGAAGGGACCTTAAAGCTCATCTCATTCCACTCCCCTGCCATGGGCAGAGACACTTTCCACTAGCTTAGGTTGCCCCAAGCCCTGTCCAATACGGCCTTGGACACTTCCAGGGATGGGGCAGCCACAGCATCTCTGGGCAGCTCAGCACAGCTCCCAGCTCTGCCCCCCCAAAAACCCCGGGGGTCCCCTGACACAGGAGCCTCTGGAGAGCCAGGGGATGAATGGCAACAACTCCCATCCCCAGACAGGAGCGGCCTCTTCCAAAATGTGGGCAACCTCCCCCTACATGGGCGTGACCTCCCCAAACCTGGAGAGGGGCTCATGCACAGCAACCAGGAAAACACAATCCAATAGCCCATGGGGGGCCATTTGGGCTCAACCCAGCACAAAATCTCCTGAAATTTGGCTTTTTCAGCCCTGTCTCCAGGCCAGATCCCTCCAACCTAGTCTGGAGGGTCCCAGAGCACCTCACTGGCTCCTAGGACTGTCCTGCAGCGTTCTCCTCATTCCTGGGATATGCCAAACCCTCCATTTATTTGCCCCCCTTGATGTCCCCAACGTGCTGGCCGCCTCTTCCTCTAGCTTGGGCTGAAAAAAGGGAGAAAAAAAGGAAAGAAGAGATGCCCTGAATACACAAAAATGATGCAAGGCATGACACAACGCCAAGCATCTTGGATAGCAACAGCAAGGAACAGGGATAGGACCTGCTGTCCCCAGGCAGCTCCTGGCAGCGTCATTCCCACCACAATCTGACTCTCTTTGCTTTTACCACTGAGAGAAAGCTGCCAAGGAAGCAGTTATCCCTGCGGATCGCCCAGACTCTGTTATTCCATCGCCCTTTGAAACGTGAGATGGGTTTAAATCTGTCGGTGCTACGGGACACCAGCGCAAAGAAAATCCCAGCGGGATCCACGTAGGGGCTGGTCCCACTCCAACCCCGCTCCCTGTGGGAGGCATCGGCCTCTGGAGACGCTGCATGCCTTGTGGAATGCCCACTGGATGGGCAGCAGGCAGCAGGCACAGGGCCATGCCCTGATGCCGTCGGCTGGGCCCCAGTTGCTTCCCGGCAGTGGCAGGGGCAGAATTCCTCCCCCCAGGGCCGAGCTGCCGGTATCCCGGCCGGACATCCCCAGTGCTGCAAGAGCCGGGGAGAGAAATAGGTCAGATGAATCATTTCCTCCGAGTGCCTATTTTAGGCCTCCATTTTAAGAGGCAGCGCGTCACACTCCGCGCTCCAGCGCCTGAACCGACCACATCTACACCACCAGGAACAGGAACCCGCCAGGGAGGGAGGAATCCCACCCCAAGCCCCTGGCTCTGCCCGCTGGTCTCCCCCCAGAAAGGAGCCGGAGAGCAATCTGGAGCAAAGCCCTGGGGAGAGGGGAAGCAGGGCAGGGGGGTGGGAAAACGGGGACACATTTTTGCAGCTCCCTGCACTCCAGCTGATCCAAAACACCCTGCAGGAGGCCAGTGCGTGGTCCCACATACACCCAGAGAGACTGGGAAGGCAAATCCGTGCCAAAACAGGGCTGGGACATGGAAGAAGAGAGAAGCAGGCTGGCACTGAAAAGGGGAGACTGCGAACAGAAACAGAGGCAAAGGAAGGGGCAGAGGACAAAACTGGCCCTGAAAATATCTTTAGTGTGGAATCTAACTCAGCAGTGCTGAGAGGGAGCAGGCAGGGAGCTTGGAGCAGGGAGCCTAGGGCACAGAGAGCATGGAGCAGGGAGTCTGGGGCACAGGGAGCATGGAGGCTGGGCTGCAGGTAGCTCAGGATCCAGGGAGCTCTTCCCTTCCAGGGTCCCCAGAACACGGGGGCTAGCACAGAGAGCAAAGCTAAGCAGGGAAGCCGAGCCCCTCAGGCCCCACCACACACCCACATCCCCATCCCAGGATCACCGTGTGGGTATTCCAGCAGCCACGAGTCCTGCCTGGTGTCCGAGCCAGCCGTACTCACCCAAAATCCTCTGCCTCTTCTCTGCCGCGCTCAGGTTGAAGACATTGGTCTGCTGGCCTGCATCTGGCCGGTAGTAGGTCTCTATCTCGATGGAAAACTTCTCCACGAAGGGACACGTGTACCTGGAGGGGGACAGCATTGAGTCCGGAGGCACGGCCAGCCCCACAGCCCACCCTGCCACCCCCCCCTCTCGCCCCCACCTGGTGCGTGTGTAGGGATAAGCGTTCCAGGACTCCTCCTCCACCTGGAGCGCGGCTTTAGGGAGCAGCGCCCGGAACCAGCTGGGTATGTGGGAGCCGACGTGGTAGATCTTGTGTGTGTACTGCCCGCTGCCCCCGGGGCCGTCGCTGTAGGGCCGGTTGGCCAGGATCTCCACTCCGCTGCCCTCGCCGCTCGACTCCTCCCGGCTCTTCTTCTGCGGGGAGAGACAACGGCTAGGCACAGCCCCCCCGGATCCTGAGACCCCCGTGGGCCCTCGGGGTCCCCGTACGCTCCTACCCCCGCCAGCCCACCTGCTCCCAGGACCCCCTCCTTGGCTCGGCAGCCCCAAACCCACCCGAACCCCACTGACACCCCTGCACCCTGCCAATCCCTTGGGAGCATCCCTGGGCCCCACCGTGCCCCTCCAGGCTTTGTGCTTGGCCCTACAGCCCACCAGATCTTCATGTTCAGCCCAACAGCCCCCCTGCACCCCCAGTTCCTCAGGCTCAACTTCTCAGTCCCTGCACCCTCCAGCTCCCCACGCTCAGTCTCAAAGCCCCCTGTGCGCCCCCAGGCTCAGCCCCCGCACCCTTCATGCTCCCCCACAGCACCCTGTGCCCCCCAGACTATCACCTCTGGCCTCTCCCAGCCCCCTGGACCCCCTCAGTCTCAGCCTCCAGCTCCCCAGGCTCGGCCCCACCGATTCCCGATCCCCCCAGTTCCCCACACTCAGTCTCTCAGCCCCTTGCCCACCCATGCTCAGCCCCACAGCCCCCCATGCTCAGCCCCCTGCACTCCATGCAGCCCCCCCAGTCTCCGCTCCCAGCCGCCGCCCCGCAGCGCCCCGTGCTCAGCCCCGCAGCCCACCTGGATCATGTAGAGCTGTGCCACCTGGTACTCCTCCAGGCTCATGGGCAGCAGGATGTGGTACTCCTTGATCAGCATGGCGGCGGCGGCGGGGGGCGGCGGGGGCAGCGCCTGAGGGGGCTCCCGTTACACAGGGCCGGTTCGGCACCGCTTCGGAACCGCTCGGGCCGGTTCGGCACCACTTCGGAACCGCTCGGCACCGCTTCGGAACCGCTCGGGCCGGTTCGGAACCACTTCGGAACCGCTCGGCTCAGCTCGGGCCGGCTCAGCACCGCTTCAGCACCGCTTGGGAACCGCTCGGGCCCGGGTTCGGCACTGCTTCGGAACCGTTCGGGCCCGGGTTCGGCCGCGGGTTCGGCTCAGTTCGGCACCGCTCGGGTCCGGGTTCGGCTCACTTCGGCACCGCTCAGCTCGGCTTCGGCCCGGCTCGGGCGCCCTCCCCGTTGCCATGGCAAACCCCCCCCCCCCCCAGCCTGGTGCCCACCCCCGGCCCCGCCGCCCCCCGGCCGCGGCCCCGCCGAACCTGCGCCGCTCCGCACCGGTCCCTCGGATCGTGACATCACAGCCCGTTCCCACGGCAACGGCCGTGACGTAGGCAGGGAGGGGGGGGCCCGTGACGTCAGACAGCGGGAGGCGGCGAGAGCCGTTCACGGGCGCTCCGCGTGCACCGGCACAGCCGCCCCCCCACACACACCGCGCCCGGAAAAAACGGGAGGTTTTATTTAAAAAAGCCACTTTTTAAGTTATAAAACAGAGGTTTGAGCATTCCCGCGCCTTTGAGCTCCGGGATACCCACCTAGCGCGGCCCCAAACGCTCCCCCGATGACCCGCCCCCTCCCCACCTCCACCCCGTGTCCCCACCGCGACCCCCCCCGAAGGGGGACACACCGAGTCCAAGTCCCAACATTGTCCTTTATTTATAAAAACAGGCATTTATAAAGAGCGGAGAGCGCGGGGAGGGGGGGGGGCGCGGGCAGCACGGCGGCCCCCCCCCCCGCCGCCACCGGGGGTCCCGGGGGGTCCCGGGCGGCAGCTGCCGTTACGTGCGGGCGTTTCGCTCTGTCTCTGCCAGGCACTCCCTGACCAGCGCCCGGGCGTGGATGATCCCTGCGGGGAGAAGCACAGGGACACCCCACATCACTCTCCGGTTCCCCCGCAGCGGGGCTGGGGAAGCCCCGCGGGGGCGCAGCCCCGGGGGCCGCCCGGTCCCTCCGCCGCCGCCGCCCGTACCCCGCTTCAGCCGCTCCATGGCGCTCTTGCTGCCGGCGTAGGTGGGCCGGATCTCCTTGCCCATCTCCTCGATGACCGAGAGCAGGTCGGTGTAGGTGCTCTGCGAGCCCTGCGCCCCGGGGGGCTTCATGGCCTGCGGGAACGGGGGCACACGGAGGCACGGTGGCGCTGGGGGCCGCCCCCAACGCCGCCCCCGGCCCCGCCGCCCGCGGCCCCGCGCCTCACCTGCACGTAACCCATGGACGGCGGCCCGAAGTCATTGAAGAGCGGCCGGAAAGGGGCGGCGGCGCCGGGCACGGAGCCGGAGGGCGACGGGACACTCGTGGCTGCGGGAGACGGAGGGTCACGGCCGCAGCCCCCTGCCCCGGCACCCCCCGCCCCGCGCCTCCGCCCCGCCCTTCCCCGGTGCCCCCCGGCGGCACCGGTCGCCCCCAACCCCCCGCGGTTACCGGGGGGTCTCTCACCGGCGGACGGCGCCCCGGGCCCCGGCGGGGCGGGGCTGGCGCTGGCGGCTCCGGGGGTGGCGGGGGCGGGAGCGATGGGCTTGTAGGACATCCCCGACGGCCGCCCGCCGCTCCCGGGTGCCTGGAGCCCCCCGGCGGGGGTCGGCGTGCGGCCCCCGCGCTCGCCCCGCCGGTGGTAGCGCCGCTGTCCGCCTCTCTTCAGCTCAGCTTGGCCCCGCTCGGCCCGGCGGGACGCCGGGGACCGGAGCGGAGCGCGGCGGCCCCGGTTCCCGGTGGCGCTGCGCTGGCCCGGCCCGACCCGGGGCTCTCCCGGGGCTCTTCCCCCGCCGCCACCGCCGCCGCTCGCGGTGATGACGCACGCGCGTCGCCCGTCACGCGCCCTGACGTCGCCGCGCCCGCCGCTCGCGCGCGCGCGCGCGCGCGCCCGCCCGTCACCGTGGAGACACCCGGGCGTCGGCCCCGCCCCCTCCCGGTCACGTGACCGGCGGCACCGCCCCTGGGGGGGGAACCGGGAGCGGACCCTGGGAGTGAACCCTGGGAGTGAACCCCGGGAGTGAACCCCAGCCCTGATCCCAGGGGGAACCTCAGCCCTGATCCCCGGAATGAACCCCAGCCCTGATCCCAGGGGGAACCGCGTCCCTGGTCCCGGGAATGAACCCCAGCCCTGATCCCAGGGGAACCCCGTCCCTGATCCCGGGAATGAACCCCAGCCCTGATCCCAGGGGGAACCCCGTCCCTGATCCCGGGAGGGAACCCTGGGGGGGAACCCTGGCCCGGACCCTGGGAGTGAAGCCCGTCGCACATCCCAGGGTGTCCCTGTGACCGGCCTCACCGGCCTCCCGCCGTGCAGGGACCCCGTGCAGACCCCCAACCCCGGGCCAGCACAGGTCCCCGGGGTCTTCTGTGAGACACAGGTCCTGGGTGTTGGGGGACACCTGTGGATGGTGCGGTCACTAATCAATCCTACAGAAACTCGACATAAAACACAACCCAGAAGTGTGCAGAGAGAGGTTTTTTTCATTTCCAAAGGGCAGAATTGACCCCAAAACTGCAGCCAGGGTGAGGAAGGGCACCCGTGCCAGCCCTGCCTGCAGCACACCGAGCCCCCTCCGCCTGGGAACACCTGATTCCCGGTTTCTCTCCTCGAGGGGGTCCCGGCGGGGCAGAGGCCCCCAGGAGCATCTCCTGCACTGAGGACGTTAGGCAGGTTAAGGGGAGGTCTGAGTTCAAACCGTGTGATGGAGTGGGTTGTGCCATGGGGTCAACATTAAACACAACGTGGGGGGAGCCTAAGGGGCTCAGCGTGGGATACGGGGTAGGAACAGAGGGTGCAGGGACGAGCAGCAGGAGGGGGTACAGCTGGAGGAGAGGAGACTGTGATGGTCTGACATTTGGGGTGAGGTCGGAGGGGGGAGGGGGATGATGGAGGGAGAGAGCAGAGATGAGAGCGAGAGTGGTCGAAGCTCGGCCGAGTCTGTGCCGAAAAGGGTCCCGGCCTGGGCCCCGGCGCCTCCCGCCGCAGTCGCAGCTCAGCAACAGAGTAGCCCCGGCGCTCGGCCTCACCCCAGGCTGGGGCGACACCGCCCCGGCCCCTGCAGCTGGGGGTCCCTGCACAGCCCCCTCCTCGTCGTAAGGCACGGGGGGGCCCGGGTCCCACGTTGGCACACACTGCCCTCAGCGCGACATCATCCGCACAAACTCTGCCGGCGGGAAAGCACATGGGGAACATCGCAGACAACCCCGGGACACCCCCCTGGGCCCCTGGCCGCGCACTACCTTCAAAGTCCACCAGGCCGTCGCCGTTGAGATCCACGTCCTTGAGGATCTCGTCCACCTCGCGGTAGTTGAGCTGCTGCCCCAGCAGCTTGCGCATGGCCTCCCGCAGCTCCGCCATGCTGATCTGCCCGTCCCCGTTGGTGTCGAACTGCGGCACAGGGCACGGTGCCACCGCTGCCTTCGGCCGGCATGCCGGCTGCCCGCCGGGCCGCCCCCCCGCCCCTCGCCTCACCGCACCTCACGGAAGGCGTCGCGCAGCTCCTTGATCCCTATCATATCCGCCGTCTCCGCCAGCATCTTGGGGCCCATCAGCTCCACGAAATCGTCGAAATCTACTTTGCCCCCGGCTGTGGTGGGAGGGGGGGGTGTCAGGATGGTGCTGGGGGGGGGCAGGGATTGTTGGGGACGCCCCGTGCCCCCCCACATACTGATCTGCTGTGACAGCTCTATGAGCTCCATCTCTGTGGGCATGTAGCCCATGGTCCGCATGCACTCGCCCAGGTCCTTGTAGCTGATGTAGCCGTCGTGGTCCTTGTCGAACTCCTGGAACGCGTGCTTCAGCTCTGGGGACACCACAGCGTCACCGCCGGCCCCCTCGCACCACCACGCACCCCCCCGGGAGGGACCCACTCCCTGGCACCTTACCTTCAATCTCCTCGGGCCGCAGCTCCCGGTCCTGGGGGAGAGAAAGGGGGAAGAGCCGAAGGAGGGGTTCTACTCCCAGGGATCCCGCAGGGATCCTGCCCTCACCCCCCCGAGGGCACGGGCGGCGCGGGGAGGAGACGGGCACGTACCCGCTGGGTGATGGCGATGCTCTGCCGCAGGAAGATGCAGGCCGGCCCCACCAGCCCCTGCAGCACCGAGTATCCCTGCAGAGTGGGGGTCTGTGCCGAGTCCAGCGCATCCTCCGGGTCCCCCCCGCCGGAGCCCGGGACGCCAGAGCGCGGCTTCCCGTCCTGCGGGCACAGCGGGCATCAGCGGCGCGGGGGGGCCGCGCTGGGACCCCCCCCTCCTCCTCCTCCTCCTGCTGCCCCTACGGGCCGGCCCGGCCCGGCCGTACCTTGGGGAGCCGCCGCTCAGGGGTCTTGGTGCAGTTGCCCATGGCTGGGGGCTGCCCCCGCGCCGCAGGACATGCCTGGCCCGGGGGGGCCGGCTGGCGCAGACCGCGGGGCTGCCACCGGGGATTTGAGGTTTTTATGGAATATCTGGGGATATGCAGGGCAGGCGAAGGGGGGGGCGCCGCGCCCGCGCGCATAATCCTCCGGATTATTCCCCGCTCGGCCGCCCAGCTCCAGATGTGGGGAGCCGCCCAGCTGTTCCCCGGTCCCGCAGCCTCCCCGCGGGGGCACGCGGGGTCCCCGGCGCCCGCCGTGCCCCGGCCCTGTCCCCGCCGCCGGTTACCTGCCCAAGAGCGGGGGGCGGCCGGGGCCCCAGCTCCTCGGCGGCCCGCCGCCGCTCCGAGGGGGACGCAGCGCTACGGCTCCAGCGCCCCCGGCTCCCCGCGGGGCCGGGACCCCCGAGCCGCGGGGCCGGGCGGGGGCGGCGGGCGCCCCTCCTGCCGAGCCCGTGGGGCCGGGGGCCGCCCCGGCAGCCGGGGGCCACGGGGCTGCCGGTGCCGCGCGGCTGCGACCCGCGGAAGAGAAAGAACATCCCGCCTGCTCCCCGCTCCTTCTCCCCACCACCGGAGTCTCGCAGGGGGGAAACCAGATCCCTCCGAACAGGCGCTCGCCCCTCGCAGGGACGAGGCCAGCGCTGTCCTCGGGCCCCGCCGTGTCGCCCAGGAGACCGGGTGGAGCGCGGCGACCCCCCGGGGCGCGGGGCGGGGGGAGCGGGGCGGCCCTGGGGGCTCCGGGGGGGTCCCGTGTGGGGCTCTGGTTTCAGCGCCCGAAACCCGACCCGGCACCGGGCGCGGGGCACGTGGCGCCGGGCGCCGGCCTGGCCACGCCCCCCGCCGCGGAGGCCACGCCCCCCCGCCGTGACCGCTCCCCAATGTCACCCGACGTGGTCCTGGAGGACACGCCCCCCGCTTCGTGACCACGCCTCCTGACTGTGACCACGCCTCCGGCTTTCTAACCACGCCCCCGCTCCGGTGCCGATCGCTGACGTCACTGTCGCGCCGTCGGCGCTGCCCGTGACGTCGCCGCGGGGGCGCCTGAAGGTGACGGTGGTCGGTCCCGGTGCCGATCCCGACCCCGATCTCGGTGCCGGTCCCCATCCCGGGACCGGTCCCGATCCCGGTGCCGCCCCACCATGGCCGCCCGACAGCTGCTGGCGCTCCGGCGCCTGCCCGCCGCCTCCTTCTCGGTGAGCGGGGAGCTCCAGGACCGTCCGGGCCGGGTCCCGGTGCTCCCGGTGCTGAGCTCGCGTGTCCCCGCAGACGGCGCCCAAGAAGACGCAGTTCGGGTCGCTGCGGGATGAGGACCGGATCTTCACCAACCTCTACGGGCGGCACGACTGGAGGTGAGTGAGCCCCGGTGGGCGGCGGGCGCGGCCCCGGCGCCCCGCGCCCGGTGCCAGCGTGCGCGGTGCCCGCAGGCTGCAGGGCGCCCTGCGCCGCGGCGACTGGTACAAGACGAAGGAGATCCTGCTCAAGGGCGTGGACTGGATCCTCGGCGAGATCAAGACCTCGGGGCTGCGGGGCCGCGGCGGCGCCGGGTTCCCCACCGGGCTCAAGTGGAGCTTCATGAACAAGCCCCCGGACGGCAGGTGAGAGCGGGGCCGGGAGCGGCGCCGGGCCCGCGGGGAGCCCCCCGCTGGCGCCGGTCCCGGAGCTTTCCCCGCCCCCAGACCCAAGTACCTGGTGGTGAACGCGGACGAGGGCGAGCCGGGCACTTGCAAGGACCGGGAGATCATGCGGCACGACCCGCACAAGCTGCTGGAGGGCTGCCTGGTGGCGGGGCGGGCCATGGGCGCCCGGGCCGCCTACATCTACATCCGGGGGGAGTTCTACAACGAGGCCTCCAACCTGCAGGTGCGGGGAGCGCCCCAAAAACACCCCGCCAGCGCCCCAGAGCCGGTGCGGGGGGTCACGGCTCACCCGTGCCCCCCTTGCAGGTGGCCATCCAGGAGGCGTACGAGGCCGGGCTGCTGGGAGCCGACGCCTGCGGATCTGGATACGCCTTCGACGTGTTCGTGGTGCGCGGGGCCGGCGCCTACATCTGTGGGGAGGAGACGGCGCTCATCGAGTCCATCGAGGGCAAGCAGGGCAAGCCCCGCCTCAAGCCGCCCTTCCCTGCGGACGTGGGTACGGCCCCGCAGCTCCATCCCAAATTCCCAGCTGCTACCCCAAGCCAAGTGTCCCCGGGGGTACCGACACAGCCACCACCACATCCATTGAGAGCATTGAGAGTGTTTCATAGAATCACAGCCTGGTTTGGGTGAGAAGGGACCTTAAGGATCATCCCATTCCCACTCCCTGCCACGAGCAGGGACACCTCCCACTAGACCAGGTTGCTCCAGACTGGCTTGGACACTTCCAGGGATGGGGCAGCCACAATTTCCCCGGGAAATCCATCCCAGGGCCTTCCCCACCCTCCCAGGAAAGAACTTTCTCCTTCCGTTCCCCAGGTGTTTTCGGCTGCCCCACCACAGTGGCCAACGTGGAGACGGTGTCGGTGGCACCCACGATCTGCCGGCGCGGCGGCGCCTGGTTCGCCAGCTTCGGCCGGGAGCGGAACTCGGGCACCAAGCTCTTCAACATCTCGGGGCACGTGAACACTCCCTGCACGGTGGAGGAGGAGATGTCGGTGCCGCTGAAGGAGCTCATCGAGAAACACGCTGGTGGGTGCCAGGGCTGGACCGTGCCGTGCTGGGGCGGGCCTGGAGCGGCTGCTCCTCACCCCTCTCTTTGCAGGGGGGGTCCGTGGTGGCTGGGACAACCTGCTGGCTGTGATCCCGGGGGGCTCCTCCACGCCACTGCTGCCCAAGTCAGTGTGTGAGACGGTGCTGATGGACTTCGATTCCCTGGTGCAGGCGCAGAGCGGGCTGGGCACAGCCGCCGTCATCGTCATGGATAAATCCGTAAGGGACCGGCCCCCTGCCCGGCGCCCCCAGCCCCTCACCCTCCCCTCCCTCGCCTCACCCTCCCCTCCCTCGCCTCACCCTCCCCTCCCTCGCCTCACCCTCCTCTCCCACCCCCCAGACCGACATCGTCAAGGCCATCGCCCGCCTCATCGAGTTCTACAAGCACGAGAGCTGCGGGCAGTGCACCCCGTGCCGGGAAGGTGAGGCCGGGGGAAGGCTGCGGGGCGAGGGGTTGCACAGCACGGAGCCCTGACCCCTCCCCACCCCGCAGGTGTGGACTGGATGAACAAGGTGATGGCGCGGTTCGTGCGGGGCGACGCGCAGGTGGCCGAGATCGACGCGCTCTGGGAGATCAGCAAACAGATCGAGGGGCACACCATCTGCGCCCTGGGCGACGGCGCAGCCTGGCCCGTGCAGGTGGGGGCCCGGGGGAGTCCTGGGGGAGGCCACCAACCTCTCCCCGCCCCGGTAACTGGCTCCTTTGCTCCTGCAGGGCCTCATCCGGCACTTCCGCCCCGAGCTGGAGGAGAGGATGCGGCGCTTCAGGGAGGCCAAAGCCCGAGCGGCATCAGCGTAAGGATGCAGGACCACCCGTTCCTTTTCCTGCCTGGAAGGGGGTTCAGGGGATTCTGGGGTTCTGGCAGCACTTTGGGAGGGTTCTGTGGAGGGGCCTCAATAAACGCTGCTGCACTCGTGGGCTCCGTGGTGGACATTAAATGGTGGGAAGGGACTGATGGGGGGGGGCTTTGGGTCCTGCCTCCCTGGAGCAAGGGATCCCCGGGGATCATGGGGTCTGGGTACCCCAGAGGGGAGATCGTGGCTTTCTGTGAGGCTCCGCAGCCCCTGTCTGGGACTGGGCAGAGGCAGTGGCTGTGGAGGGATCACATGGACACAGCTCTTTGTCCATGCTCCCTGCCACGGTGTCCCCAGGACACCTCCTGCTGTACCAGTGCCAGGGGACAGCTGTCCTGGCCACGCTCCATGACTTGGAGCCCGGGGCAGTTCCAAACATGGCTTTTACTGAATCACAGTGTGCAACATCACCAGTGGCTTCGGTGCCCCAGAGCCACCCCTGTCCCCTCCTCCCTCAGGCCACGGGTTTCCGGGGTGGCACGTGGGTCTTCTTGCAGTAGCGGCCGGGCAGCAGCAGCTCCAGGGTGAGCTCGGTGATGATGGCCGTGAGCCCCCACACCCTGTGGGGGCCGTTCAGGAACACAGGCAGGGTGTACCCGTAGCCGGTGGCCGTGCGGAAGTGGGTGTAGCCCTGGTTCTCCTCCCGCAGCAGGTGAGCCAGGGGCAGGGTGAACACCTCCTCCACCTGCCGGGCACAGGTGAGGGGGTCACCGTGGTGACACACCCAGTGACACCAGTAAAGGGCTGCAGGCCCCAGGGAGGGGTCACCCACCTCGTCGGGGTTGGGGGTCAGTGTCAAGGCCTCCAGTGGCCCCAGGTTGGCCACGACGGGCGCTATGGTCATTCCTTGCTGGAAGGTGTGTCAGCGAGGGATAGGGTGACAAGCCCCTCTCCAAAGTGCCACCCGTGTGCCTTGACCCCCCTGCACCCAACCCAGGCCCCCACCATGTGTGTGTCACCCAAAACCCCCCCTTCATCTGCAGCCACTGCCCTGTGTCCCTGTCACCCTAAATCCCCAGAACTCCTGTCACCTGTGTCCCTGCTGACTTGTCCCTATCACCTGTAAGCCCTGTCACTTGCATCCCTGTCACACCAAACCCGTTACCCATGTCCCTGCTGCCTTGTTCCTGTCATCCTGAACCTATCACCCATGTCCCTGTTAACCCAAGTTCCCTATCACACGTGACCCAGCTGCCTGTCCCTGTCACCTGTAACTCCTGTCACCTGTGTCCCTGCTGCCTTGTCTCTGTCACCCCAAACCCCTGTCACACGGAAGCTCCCATCCCTATCACCTCAACCCCATCACCCAGGACCCTGCCCCTTCGTCCCTGTCACCCAGAACCCCATCACCCGTGTCCCTGCTGCTCTGCCCCTGTCACTTGGAAGCCCTCCTCTGTGTCCCTGCTGCCGTGTTCCCGTCACCCGTGTCCCTGTCACCCATAACCCTTGTCCCCGTCACCTCGAACCCATCACCCATCATCGAACCTGTCACCCGTGTTCCCGTCACCGATTTCCTGCCCCTTGCCCTTGTGTCCTTGTCCCCCCCCGCGCCCTTGTCCCGCCCCCGCGCTCCCGGTGCCCGGTACCCGGTCGGGCAGGGTCCGCAGCTGTCCCCACACGCTGGCTGCTGCCACCGCCACCCCCAGCTCCTCCCGCGTCTCCCGCAGCGCCGTGGCCACCGCGTCCGCGTCCGCCGGGTCCCGCCGCCCGCCGGGGAAGCTGCGGGAGGGATCGGGGTGGGGTCAGGGCCGGCCCGGCCCCGGCGCCCGCTCCCCCCGCCGGTACCTGACGTCGCCGCTGTGGGGGCCGCCGAGGCGGCGGGAGCGGAGCGTGAAGAGCAGCGCGGGGCGGCCGCGCACCGAGCACAGCGGCACCAGCACCGCGGCCGCGGCCGCCGCGCCCCCCGCGCCCCCCGCCGCCAGCCGCGCCCGGCACCGCCGCTCGCTGCCGCCGCTCAGCACATCCCCGGCGTCCGCGGCACCGGCACCGGCACCGCCCGGGCCCGCCATGGCGCCGGCACGGGGATTGGGAAGGGAGGGACCGGCTCCGCCTCCCCCGACCGAGCCCGCCCCCGGCCGTCCCGGGACGGGGAACGGCCCCGCGGGTGCGCGACGGCCCCGCCCGGTGTGCGACAACCTCCTCCGGGTGTGACGCGGCCCCCGCCAGGTACGAAACTCGTCCGCCGGCTTTGCGATGCCCCTGCCAGGCGTGTGATCCTCTGGCTGGGTGTGCGACGGCCGCTGCCTTTGCAAGGTCCCTGCCGGGTGTGCAAGTCCTGCTCCGGCCGTGCAACAGCCCCCTCCAGTGTGCAACAACCCCGGCCAGGCGTGCGACTCCCCTCCCAGCTTTACACGCACCCCTGGGTGTGCAAACCTCGCACCAGGGTGTGCAACCCTCACCTCACCCCCCTCCGTGGGCTTTGCAGTGACCCCTCCAGGTGTCCAAAAACCCCTTCCCGGTGTACACTTCTAAACCTTTCCAACCCTGCCAGGTGTTGTACATTTCCTTCCCCTTTTCACAGCCCCCACGTGCCACCACACCCTCGCTGTCCCTCTGTGCCTGGGAGTGTCAGGACTCTGCCCTGGATGTCCTACCTGGAGAACACCTGGAGTGAGCGAGGGGAAACCGAGGCCCCCTGCACAGCCCATCTCAGCACAGGTGGTTTTTTGTAAGGGGGTGACAATTCCAGGTGCTGTCACCTCACGGGGGAATTTCCCCTGTGTAAAGAGCCTCAGCAGTGTCTGAGGCTGGGAAAAAGGCTCCTGGATAAATCAGGGAATGCTGGAGACCTGTCAGCCCTGCTTCCTGGGAAACCCCTGTGAAAAAAAGACTCTCACACATGCACTTTCAGCTCTCAGCAGGAAATGATTTTTAAAAAACTGTATAGAAATCATCACTCTCCATGATTCTTTGCTTCCGGAGCCCAGCATCAGCTCCACAATCCGCTCCCGCCTCTGGAATCAGCGGAACCTCCGCTCGTCCCACACGTATCGCTTCCCCACCGGCACCTTGCGGAAGAACAGGCTGTTCCCTCGGCTCATGTTGCCCTGGAAAGGGAAAACGACCACGGATCAGCCACATGAGAGCTGGTGTGGCCCCCCCAAACCCCGCGGAGCTCCCACCCGGCTCCTCACCACATTCCAGTGTATCCCGGTGCATCCCGGCTCCAGCACTTACCTCCCTGTGCAGCTGGCTCCAGCAATCCAGCCAGGAGGAGTAGGTGGGTGCGTAGGGAAGGAGACCCCCAGCCAGCCTGGGGAAGGGAGGGGAGACCCGCCGGGAATTACTCCCACAGGGAATCATTCCCACCCGGGGAGGTGGGATCCGTCCCCTCCACAGCTCCACACTAGGTTGAACCCAAAAAGCTTTGCCGCCCCAATCAAAGAGGGATCAACCCTGTGGAGAGCTGGAAACACCTTTTCCATCTGGGAACTTCAGAAAGGTGGTTCCAGGAGCTGATCCAGGCAGAGGGACATGGATGTTCCCGGGATTAGGGACTCACCCGCAGTTGTTCACGGCCATCAGGTTGGACACCAGGACGAAGGGGTAGGTCAGCATGCTGGCAAAGAACTGCAAGGAAAAGCAGGGATAACAGGATGTTCCTTCTTCCCTCTGCGTGGGGAGAACCAGCCCCTAAAGATCCCCTGGGAATTGTACCCCAGGGAGGGAGCCCACTGCTGCCACTTCCATGGGGTGACACATGTCCTCCATGGAGCATCCCCTGGCCTGTGAGCTGATCCAGCTGATCCCAGCCTGGCTCCATGCCCACCGTGGCAGCCGTAGGATTTTGGGAGCACACCATTCCCTAGGGAAAGGATCCAATTCCCACCCGTGTGCTGTACTCACCCCAGTGACTGCCTGCGAGTAGCTCTTCATCTCAGCCATGGTGGAGACCTGTGGATGGAGGAGAGGCACCTGAATTCTCCCACAAGAGGGTTGTGGCCCCCTGGACCATCCCTGGAGGTTCCTCCCGCCAGCCCCTGTCCCCCTGGATCCCGGAATCCGTACCCCATTCTCCAGCGCATACGTGTTGATGAGGTAGGCCAGCATGTTGCAGAGCCACAGGGACAGGATGTCCCCGAGGAGCCGCGGGATGAGGCCGCTGGAAAGGAAGAAACAGCGGGAATGTTAGCTGAGGGTTCGGGTGTGGCTGTGCAGAGAGCTGGGAACAGCTCCTTTGGGATGGTGGGGTGGGGCTGTTCCCAGAGCAGGCGGGTGACGGGGGCACAGCCACCCCCCCGCAGGCAGGGATGCTTGGATGGATGATCCATAGGGGACACAGGAGCTGCTGGAGGGACCAGAATGCTCCCAAGAAGGGCCACCACACCTTCGTACCAGCGTCATGCCCCCCCCACCCCCGGCACTCACGCAAAGAATCCCAGGATTCCCTCTTCCCGGTAGATCGTGGTGAAGGCGCTTAGTGTCCCACTGGGAAGGGGAGGAAGAAGATGGATGAGCTGGGGGGATCCTGGGATCCCCAGCCCCCCCCCGAGCCCCCCAGGCCGTACCTGTACTTGGTCTCGCGGCCGATGAACTGCACCATGCAGCGCAGGGTGATCACTGTGGGCACACGGGGACATTGGGGACACAGCGGGGACATCGGGGGGACAGGGGGCACCTGGCCCTCCCTCCCCGGCCCCCGGGGTCAGGAGGCACCTACCGTGGAAGGGGTGGGTGATGAGGGTGGCAGCGGAGCGGGCGACCATCTCCCGGGAGGTCTGGGGACAAACGGGGCGTCACTGGGAGGGGCCGGGGCCAGGACACCCCAGAGCCACCCCCCTGCTCCTGCTCCTCACCTCTTTCAGTACCTGCTCCAGCGACGACACCGGCTCCTTCTTGGTGGCTCCAGGCTGGGAGGGAGGAAAGGTCAGGGGGGAACCACCCACGGTCCATCCAGACACGTGAGGGGGTTGGCAGATCCTGGCCCTCCCTCCGGAGCGTTCCGGGAGCAGGGCAGAGTCTGCCCGAGGCCAAGGTGAGTGGGAAGGGGGGAGGGAAATCATAGAGGGAGAAGGGAGGGATGGAGGGAAGGGACAGAGAAATGGAGAGGGGAAGAAAGGAGAAGGCAGGGATGGAGAAAGGAGAGAAGGAAGATTTCCCGAGGGAAGCCCCTCTGCACCCACCTCAGCCTGCTCGGCCTCCTGGTAGTGCTGTGGAGCAAAGGGCAGGGTCAGCACCGCCGGGGGGTCCCGGTGACCCCGTCCCCGGCGGCAGAGCCCCCCCGGCTGCCCCTGCCCGTGCCGGTACCTGCAGCACTTTGCTGTGCACCACGGTGCCGATGGCGCTGGAGCACAGCCGCGGGGCCAGGCCTTTGAAGAGTCCCGCTCTTCCGTCCACCTTCACGATGTGCTTGGCTGGGGACACCGGGGACCGTCAGCCCAGCCCCGGGGGGACCCCACGGCTGCACCGGGGCGGCCCCACCGGGGCGGACTCACCGTAAGAGAAGAGGCCGGGCAGCTGGTACACCTGGCGGCCGAAGATGTTCCTCCCCAGGGTGGGCGGCAGCGGCTCGTAGCCCACCTGCGGCGGGGACAGGCGGCTGCATCCTACCGCGGCCGGTACCGAGCCCCGCACCCCCCGCCCACTCAGCCCTTACCTGCACCAGCACCTTCACGTACATGAGCGGCTGCGAGAGCACGGTGAGCCCCGAGCCCAGCAGCACCTGCGAGGCCGCGTCCGCCATGGTGCCGCCCCGGCGTCACGGCACAGAAGGACACGGCCGCCGCCGCCGCCGCTTCCGCTTCCGCCTCCCCCGGTACTTCCGGTGCCGCCGTGACGCGAATCCGGCCGCCAGGGGGCGCAGCGGGGACGCAGCGGAGTTGCCATGGGAACGGCCGGGTCGCCACGGCGGCATTGCCATGGCAACGGGGCCCGCGGGGACCCCACGGTGACAGGGCTGAGGGGACACCAGGGTGGCCCGGGGCCAGCTGCCAGCAGCCTCTGGGGGACAAGGGGCCCCCGCGGGGACGCTGCAATTAGAACGGGCGCCAGCAGGCCGGGGCACAAGGGGGCAGGCGGGTCCCAGCAGGGGCTCTGCTCCGGCACCAGGAAGGGCTCCGGTGTGGCTGGGGTGGGGACATGCGCCCAAGGCAAGGCAGGGACAGGGAGAGCCCCCCCCAGACGCGGTGCTGGGTGTTGTGTGAGGCTGCAGGCTCTCAGTCACAGCTCGGCTCATGCCCAGGACTCCACTGCCGGCCGGAGCCAGCACTGCCTGTGGTGCAGACATGTAGATGCTGCCCAGAGGGGTGACACGGGGGTCTCTTCCCTGCCCATCTTCTGGCCTTGAGGGGAGCAGCACTGCGGCCAGAGGGCTGGGGGCAAGAGGGGACACCCACCGCAGCCAGGGCTCACCTCGGCAGCAGCCGTGGAAGTGTGGATGTGCACAAAGCTGCTGAATGGCTCCAGGACTGGCCCCCCACCAAAGCCCCCTCGTGCCCCCACCCTCCCTCCCTTCCCCAGAGGCATCCCGCAGGCCCCAAGAGTGCGAGAGCTCCAGGAGCTGGGACACAGCCACCACTCTGCCCCCAGCCTGGAGTGTTCTGGGGGTGGTGGTGACCCAAGGGCAGGACCCAGCACTTGGCCTTGTTGACCCTCACACCGTTGGCCTCAGCCCATGGATCCAGTCTGTCCAGACCCCTCTGCAGAGCTTCCTGCCCTCCAGCAGGTCCACATACTACCCAAGTTCGTGTCATTTGTGAATTCACTGAGGGTGCCCCTGATCCCCTCATCCTGAATATCCTGAATTACAAGGCTCTCATTCTGCCCCCCATGCCAGTCTACCACCCGCTCCCAGCAGGATCAGCCAGCTGGCCCTTCCCAAACTTCCACAATTTATTGGACAATGGTCAAGGGAACTGTACATCTGTAAAAAAAAAAGAGCTTGGTGTGTGGCACTACGTGCCTCAAGTGCTCGAGGCAGTTTTCCTCCGTTTCAGCCGCGCGCGCCAGTCCTCGGGCAGCGCCTCGAAGTTGGCATTCCTCTCTGCCATGCCACTGTGGGACAGAGCGGGGTGTCAGCACTGCAGGGCCCTGCTGCAGATCCCCCCCCTTCACAGGGCACGAGGTGCTGGCCCCCAGGGTCCATACCTCATCAGCTGCTGCTGCTTCCACTCCTCAATACGCCGCTGGGCTGTGGTCTCCCGGTCCTCCTCGCTGGAGCTGGAGTTCTCCTCCTCATCCAGCTCTCGCTGGATACTCTGCCACTTCTTCACCAGCGACGGCATCTTCGTCTTGCCCTTCTTGCCCTGTGCCACAAGCACGGCCGCGGTGAGCGCGGCTGGAGAGGGAGGAGAGGGGGAATGGCGCCAGCAAGGGCCCACCCGACCCACCTACCTTGTCCTTGCGCCCCTTCCTCGGCTTCTCCTTGTCTGGCGGCGGCGGGGCCTTGGGGGCGGGCGGCGGGGGTGTCTGTGGGGGCGGCGGGGGTGGTGGCTGCTCGGCGGCGGGCAGGGCCCCCCGTGCCGGGGTGGGCTGCGCGGCGGCCGCGGTGCCCAGGCTGACGGGCGCGCCGCACTCCGAGTATCCCATCACGGAAGGCGCGGCTGGAGCCGTCACACCCAGGTAGCCAGACTGCAGCCCCAGCGCCGTGGGCTGGGGGCCGGCGTGGCCCGGGGCCATGCGGAGGTTGGGGCGGCCCTGGATGTCGCTCTGGAGGCGCTGGCGGGGCCGCAGGGAGGCCAAGGGCACAGCTGATGGCTGGTACTTGCTGGTGGCCATCAGGGGCTGGCTGTAGATGACGGGGCAGCTGCCGATGGTGGCCGCGCGCTGCATCAGCCCAGGGCTCATCTCCACGGCTTTCCTCTTCTGCGGCTTGGTCGACATCAGTGGGGCTGGGCTTGGATCGACAGCGCCCTGGAAGAAGGCACTGAGGTAAATGCTGAGCCAGGAACACCATTACACACCCCATTCCCAGATTCCCACTCTCTGGAATCAGCAGAGCCCTGGCTTGGCAGCTCACCTGGCTGCTGCTGGCAGCAGGGCGCACCAGAGACTTCAAGGGAGCATCCTCCTCTGTTCCTGGGGCAGGGGGCTCCTCGCCCCCCTCATCTTCCATCTCCACTTCCTGGATCTCCCCATCTTCTCCAGGTGGTGGGGGTGGTGGCGGGGGTGGTGGTGGCGAGTCTGGGGGAGGTGGAGGCGGCGGAGGCATTTCCAGAGGCAAGGGAGGTTGGAGGACCGGGACAGAGGACTGAAGCAGAGTCCAAAATGGAGTGAGCGGCATGAGAGACGTAGCAGGAACTTGGCCTGAGAAGGATTCTTTACAAAGGGAGCCTAAAGAACACATTGACATGGGCTTGAACATTCAGGCTCTGGGCCGCACTGCCTGCTCCTACCCACACTCTCACTCGGGACACTGGGACAGCTGGGACGGTGAAGACACCGCCATTGGCGACTGCTCTGCCCCAACACACCCCCCTTTGGGGCCAGGACCCCCCAACAACTTCCCGGTCCCGCTATGGCCGTACCTGCGGGGCGCTCGGCGGGCTCCTCGGCGCGCTCTCCTTTGTCTTTGGGAGGGGGCTTAGGAGGACCGTCGGGTTTTCTGTCGGCGCTTCGCTGTCCCTCCTCTTCGTCCTCCCCGTCGGGGAACTCCCATTGCGACTCTCCCGAGCGTTCGTTAACATAGAAATAGCGTCTATGCTCCCTAGATCACAAGAAAGAGAAGGAGGCTTCAGCTTCCCTTCTCCGCCCCCGACACTCCAGGCGGGCCTGCCCACGACAGCGGTGCGCTCTCGCAGGGGAGACCCTCGTGCAGCGGGGCTGCCGCTCTCCCAAACGCGACAAACAACTTTGAGGACAGAGGCAGGAGAGGCCCGAGCCGACTCGCTCAAAGCTATTTGCCATGGCTGGCTGCGGGACGTCGCCCTGAGCCCCCCGCCCCAAGGGAGGGGAGGGCCGGGAACGCCGGCGACGTCTCGCTAAGCATCGGGACTTTCAGCACGGCCTTGGCCAAAAGTCGCCCTCCGAGAAGAGGCACCGGGGAACAGCCCAATGGAGGGAAGCGGCTGCCCCCCTACCCCGTGGTGCGCGGAGGTTTTTTATGATACTCTTGGTGTCAAACACACAGTGAATGCTAGAGAGAGGGAGCGGATCTGGGAGCTGAAAAACAAAAGAGCAAAGATTTCAAACAAAGGAAAATTAATCAAGAAAGCCAAATAGACAAAGAAATGTTTGGGTCTGACCTGCTGGCAGAAGACAGAAATCTTGTTCTTCATTCCGTCGGTGAGTTGAAGTTTGTCCTTTGGCAGAGCTGTTGGTCAGAAGAGTTGATCCAGAGATCCTGAAAAGTTCACAGAGCTCTCGCATGCGCGACCCCCCAGGCCCGCCCTCCACAGCGCTTGACACTCGCGAGAGGGACAACCAGCTCTGTCCGTCAGGGAATCGGCTCCGTCGCAAAGCACTGGGCACTCCGTTTGGATCGTTCCGTTTGGTGGCCGGCCCAAACTCTGCGAGTGCCGGGACGTTTCTCTGCCTGCCCAGCACTAACAGAAGCCGCTCTCAGTTCTGCCAGAGGGACGGCGCCAGCGTCGTCGGGTGGTTGATGGTCACAAATCATGTCTGAGATGTCAGAGATGAAAGGTGAGAAAGGAGGAGAGCGCGTACCTGTCCCAGTGGCAGGACCAGCCTTTAGGGGTGGCGTTTATTTCGTATTGTTTAAGCTGTTCGGCTGCGTCTTGGAGTTTGCGTTTGAGGTAGTTTCCATTGAGAGCACCTTCTCGCCAGTCTGCAATGCGGGTCTAGAGGGCAAGAACCGGGGGAAGCCGGTGAGGTGGGCTGGGAGCGGCCCCAGGGGGGACGGGACTCGAGGATCGGGAGGCTCCCTTCCGACACGGGACACCGGGGGCCAGGAGGGGGACACCCCGCCTGGGCATGAAGCCATGCTCTCCCCCCGCCGAGGAAGGGAGGGCCCTGCGCGGCGAGGAGCCACGAGGTTCACGCAGCACCGGCGCTCGGACGGCGGATTGGATCCAATCCGCTCCGGAACACGAGGCCGGAGCGGGGGGCGAAGGCTCGGTTACCTCTGTCTGCAACAGCAACATGTGGAAGTTGGAGATAGATTGTCTGTTGATGCCCAGGAACTCCAATTTACTAGTCAGAGTATTTGCCAGCTCTCCGATCTGAAACTGCCAGGAGAAAGGGCAGAGTCAAGAGCCGCCCTCCGGCAGTGGCACCGGGCGGCTGCGGCCCCACGGCTCCCAGGAAACACCGCTCGGGAACACCGGCAGCCCCTCAGCCCGGCGGGACTGGGACGTGCCACCCTGGCCCTGTGTGCCTGTCACCCCCCCCGTCCTGCACCCCAGGGACAGGGCAGTGTGGGGAGGCCGGGTGACACCTCCTCCACAGACCGTGCCCGACTCCGTGCGGAAGGACAGCAGGGCCTCGGGTTGCTCTGGTACTCTGGAGTTACAGCAGAGCCATCGCCATGGCAGAAAGCGTAAAATCTAATTGTTTCCCAAATAAACGGGCCGGGATGACATTCCAGGCTCTATAAATCATTGCTTTCCAGAAGAACTAGCTGGAAAGCGCCAGAAAGGGACAACAGCAGCTATGTCAAAACTCAGGTCAGCCCACGGTGACCACAGCTACTCAACCCCAGTGTCCTATGGGAGTGAAACCTCCCATCTGGGGACACGGGGACCCCTGGGTCCATCTCCCTGACTGGGGGCACTGCATGGAAGCAGCCACGAGCCAGAAAGGAATGAGAAGCAGGAACAGGGATGCCTGCAAGGGGCATTGCCACTGCTTTAAGGAGGGCTCTAAAAATGTCTGGTTTTAGCTTCATCCCTCGGAAAAGGCTTAGGAATGTCCACAATGCCAGCAAGGCAGCATCTGTCCCCAGAGAGGGGCCAGGCCAGACAGACAAGCCCTAGAGAAGCCTGAGGCTGGGATATGAATTCCCATGTTAACATGGCTCCGGAGAAGCCAGGGAAGATCTCAGAGCAGAGAGTGACTTGGCAGCAGCGGCCCCGGCGCAGCTCCTGTAACCAGAGAGGTTATCCCGACCCGATGAGCAAACGGTACCGGTTACCCGGGGAGCCGGCATTCCTCCGACAGCTCTAAGGGAATCCTGCATGGAAAAGCACCACGGGGTCTGTCACCGCGCCCGCCAGGACCGGGAGGACAGGGGACAGCACAGGGGACCAGCGAGCCCCGCCCTGCCACAGGCTTTTGTTATTTTAATTTAAATAAAACGATTAAAAAAATCAGGTCTTGCGCGGATGCTGCACTGAGGGAGACTCAGTTTTGCGCTGGAAACATCACACTGCTAAACCTTTGAAGAGTTTTTTATGGGAGAAATGTGGAATTTTTCACAAGGACAGCACCAAAGCCCTTCCCTTTCGCACCAGTAAAATGATTAAGGGGTGTGAAATGAGGTCAGGGATGGGCAACTCTCGCTGCAGGTTCCACCCAGGCTCCACCACGAGCTGATGATTCCCCATCTGCCACAGTGAGGTGACAACATTTCCCAACGTCACTCCGGAGCCAAATTTTATGCTGCAGGAGATCTCAGGGTAATGAACGACAAGGGAATCATCCAAAGGACAATCAGGAAAGTTCTCCCCTACTGCTCTGCCATGCTCTCCCAGAGCCCAGAGCTCTGCAATGGATCAGGGAATCGATGTGCTGCAGCCAAAGGAGCAAACCAAGGCTCGGGAAAGAAAATATCAGCAGGATGCTGCAGAAATCCCCAGGGCCTCCCTGGTTTGCCTCTACAAGTAATGCCGGGCGAAGGGCAGAGCGGTACCGTCAGCCTCCAGAAACGGAGAGAATACGGACGAGGAGTCTTCAGCCTGGAAACGGGACGACTGACCGGGCCAGAGACTGGAATATCGTTATTGGTGAAAACAAAGTCAAGATCAAAGTGGTTGTTCTCTGTCACGACAACACCCAGGGCTCAGTCTTTGCCCCACCCCGCACCCTCCTTTTATCCAAGCTTTTGCTGCTGGATCCTGCTGGAGACAGGATTTTGTCCCAGTGCTGCACAGCCCTTCCTTCACAAGCTGTTCCCGTGGCCACGCCAGGATGTGAGCTTTAAGAGCTCCACCTGGGCCAAAGCCAGAGCCCAAAGCTCTGGTGTTCCCAGGGAGGAGGCGGCTGGGGCAGCCAGCGTGTCCCTTGTCCCTGCTGAATGCCGAGGACCCATCACATCCCTCACCTCACCGACACGCACCTCTGCTTATCCGTACCTTTAGGTCCTGCTCCTCCTCTTCCATTTTTGGAGCCCCTTGGGATTTTGTTTTTTCCTGGGGCTCCTCAGATTCTGCCTCTTTGTCTGAGCTCTGATCAGCTGCTTCCACGCTTGGGGCTGCAGGAGAAGGAAGGACAGGTCAGTCTTTGTCCCACCACCCCCCCAGCAGTGCTGGCACCCGGCTGGACACCCTGCCCGGAGCCAAAGCCAATGTGGGAAAGGGCAGGGAAAGAGTTGGGACCTCTATTCCACGAGAGCCAGTGACAAGAGCCTGAAATTAAAAAGGAGAGATGATCACTGCTCTGCATTTTGGTGGTGGGGTCCTTCCAGAAGGATAACACAGGGAGGATTGGAGCTGCTACAGCACAAAGCAGGAAGGAAGAACAGCCTGGAATACAAGGCATCTCAAAATCTATCAGTTTAATAACCAGTCAGTAAAAGCTACGGGGTATTAAATAAGTTAATTATCAAAGACTGAAGAGCTCCCCAAAAGTTGTCAAGACCAGAGGGTTTTGCCTCTGGATAACTAATTCACTGTCCAAGTGACAAATTCCAGGGAGAGAAGTTTGTGATAGAATCCCAAAGCCCCCAGGGGAAAGAAACCCCAATTCCCAGTGTGTGTGTCCTGGTGCTGCAAGGCAGGACAATTCCCTAAATCACCCTCCCGCAGGAAGGTGCTCAATTTAAACTGGTCATTTTGGAGTGACAGTTTCCTGTTCCTCAGGTAAGGAAGGGGGAAATGGGTGCTGCTGGGAACAGTCAGCTTCAGGGATGCTTGGAAAGCCCTCTGGTAAAACCACTCCTTGGAGCCACTATGGAAAAATGACATCACTGACTTAGTGCCAGAGTTGTCACCCAGCTCACGCCGCTGCCTGAAGCAGAGGCACCTTAGGGAATGGGGCAGGCACCAACACAGCCTGCTCCAGGTACTTTTGTACCAGTTTTTCCTTGGAAAAGCAGTTTCATTCAGCTTTTTGTGCTGCAGGCAGTTAGCCTGAAGCCTCATGCTGTGAAGGGACTGGCACATCTGGAGAAAAGGAGGCCCGGGGGGGATCTTCTCCTTCCCCACATCTCCCTGACAGGAGGGGAGAGCCAGGTGGGGATCAGGCTCTGCTCCCAGGGAACAAGTGACAGGACAAGAGGAAATGGCCTCAGGCTGTGCCAGGGGAGCTTTAAGTTGGGTTTTAGGGAAAATTTCTCCATGGAAAGGGCTGTCCAGCCCTGGTACAGCTGCTCAGGGCAGCAGTGGAGTCCCCCTCCCTGCAGGCATTTAAAAGCCACATGGATGTGGCTCTTGGGGACATGGTCAGTGATGGCCTTGGCAGCCTTGAGGGAACAACTGGACTCCATGATCTCAGAGGGCTTTTCCAACCTGAATAATTCCATAATTCTACAGTCTAGGAGTCCTGGGGCTGCTGGGCACAGGGTGTTCTTTTAAATGCTGCAGCTGGTGCATTTTGGGAATCACAGCACTGGAGGATCTGACAGGAACATGAGGAGTGGTTGTGGGCAACTGATATGTCCACACACACCTGGAATGGATCTGGGACTACCTTGCCACAAGGGCTGGAGTTACATTCCCCACACACAGAGTGTGGAGCCCAAGTGGCTCTGGGGAAACCTCAGCTGTCTGGAATTTGGCCACTGTTACCAGGTAGCTCAGAAACTGGCCTTTGAAAGAGGAAGGCAACAGTTCCCAGTGTGCCGCAGGCTGAATTTGTGCTGTTGAGAGGAAGTCAAAGGCAGTGGGACGTGAGGAAGCTGTTATCCATGTCCCTTCTCCCAAAAAACCACTGATCATGGGCACTCTCCTGTTTATATGATTAACAAGGATAAAGGAGAGAATGTAGCAGAGAACAGCTTGTCCTGGTGAGGCAGGGCTGTGACACTGGTGACAGCCACCCCTCGGCCTTGTCCCCACACATACCTCACGGCCCTTCCCAGCTCTGCTCCACAGGTCTTCGGGGAAGGGAGACCCCCTGCTCCTCCCTCCGAAGGGAGCCTTTCCAATTACCTGCTTCTCCCACTTCTGGGCTCTCCCTGCCCATTTTGCTGGAGCCTCGGCTGGCAGACTCGGGGCTGGCGGCTCCTGCCAGCAGTTTCCATTTCCCTCTCTTGGAGGCCAGCCTGCGGGACGTGTCCTGTGAGGCCGACTGGCTCCTGTCGGACCGTGGGCTGGAGCCTGAGACACTGCCATCGCCTTCCTCCAAGGCACGCAGCTCTGCCTGCCAGGACAGGACACCTCAGGTTATTCCCAGTAATGCCATGGCTGCTGCCTGTGCAGTCTCATTTCCGGGACAAACATCTCCCCCTACCTTCTTCCTTTCCAGCACCATCTCCAGCTCAAGCGTGTCCTGCTCCTCCTCCTCCTCCTCAGCGCTCTCCCCCGACTGCACCACACTGCACAGATCCTCCTGCCCTGTGTCTTCCAAGGGGTCCCTGCTGGGCTCTGGCTCTTCGGGGGCAGTCGGCGTCTCTTCCGCTTTCGTCTCCTCTTCCGGAGGTGGCTCAACCTCCTCCTTGCAGATCACCTTCCTCCTCCAGCGCTCCTCTTCCTCCTTCACCACGTCGGGCAGGAGCGGGGCCAGGAGGGCTGCGGCCACGCCCTTCCTCTCCTCCTCGCTGTTGGAGAGGGCCTGCACGCCCTCGTTCACTTCCTGTGGGATGAGCTCTGCCTGAGCTTTCCGGCCCTGCGCTGCTGGGGCCCCTCCTGGGGCTGTAGATGGAGAGGAGTGACCCACCCACTTTCAAGGAAGCCCAAGGAAGTGCCTACAAGCCCTGGGGCAACCAGAACCCGCCTGACTGACCTTCTTCACCTCCCGCTTGCCGAGGCTGGTCCCACGGCCAGCGCTGCCCAGGGTCCCCTTCTCCTGCGGGAACGGCTCCGTGGCTGCCACAAAGCTGCCGTTGGCACCTGCCACGGTGCTGCTGAGAGAGAGGAGAGAGAATGAATGGTGGGATTGGGACAACACCCCATGGAGCAACGTCCCAGGGGTCTCACCCACCTGTGCTGGTAGTGCTGCAGGCCCTGGATCTGCGTCGCCAGGTACTGCGGCAGCTCCCAGGTCACCTCGTTGCTCTGGGTGTTCCAGTAGTAGTAGCAGCCGGTGTTCTCGTCCCACACTTCCTGCCAGTCGCCCATCTCCAGCTCTCCCACTGCCGGGAGGGACAAAGACAGCCTGTCACGCCCTTCCCCTGATGACACCTGCCTGTCCCCACTCCCTGTGGGGACGGGAAGGGCTCTCACCTCCGGCCAGCGAGCACTGGGTGTCATACTGCCACTCTGGGGCCGGCGCCGCGCCCGCGCCGTTGGCTGTGCCCGCAGACAGGCCTGTGCCCGAGTCCTTTGGCTCTGGGCGGGGGGGTGTGGGGGGGGGCACAGAGGAGGAAGAGGAGGAGGGGGTAGCAGTGGGCTCTGCGGGCTGCGGAGGGGCCGTGATGGCATCGATCTCCTGTAAAAACAACATCCCACCGTGAGCTTTGAACGCCAGGCCGAATCAAAGCGCTTACTAGAAGGGGACAACATGTTGGATCACGGAACTCCCCTCCTCCTGCCACTCCTCCCGCCCTAAAAAGACCCCCTGGCCCTCCCTGGAGTGGCACTCACTGCCAGGAAGTTGGCCAGGGTGCTGTCAATGTCGGTGGAATTGCTGCCGTTGGCATCCATGGAACGGGCCGGCTTTTCCAGGTTCTCGCCCTCCTCATCGTCACTGTCGGCATAGGCTCCCAGCAGACACAGACCTCCTGGAGAAGGGAGGAGTGAATCCTCAGGGGGATCCTTCCTGCTGCCACAGGGTATTGGATCCGACCCCACACCCTCCGCTCCGGTGGTCCCACTGTCAGGCCAGGGGGAAGCAGCAGGGTTGGCTTCTGGGGACGGGCATCCCCTTCCCGTGAGCATTCCGGGGATAAACACCACCCTGCCCTCTTCTAAACAGCCACAGGGGTATATGCTGACTGCCAAAACTGTGAGGGACCAAGCCCCAAACACAGAGAGGGCAGGAAATACCACCCACGGCGAAAAGAACTCGGCACGAGGAGGGAAAAATCAAATCCCCACGCCGGAAAAAAAGATTTGGGGGTGGGGGGGTCAGAATCCCACAAAACCTGAAACTCTCCATTTATCATTATAAATCATTTTTATAATTATAAATCATTTTTATCAGTGGGGGCCGCTCCGCTCCCAAATCCAGGGGTTCTCTCCCCTGTTATTTTGGGGGGGGGGGGGCTAATGGGGGAGGGCTAATCCCACGTTTCCCCCTACGGCGCTCCCTCACCTGTGGCTTTGACGGCGGCAGGCGCGGGAGGCGGCGGGTTGGGTGGGTTGCGTGGGGGCTCCGCCACCGCTTCGGGCTCATCTGTGGGGAAAAAGCGTCAGTTTTGGGGGGCTCCGGGGACGGATGGGGGGGGGAGCGCCGGAAGGGCGGCGCGGGGCCCCCCGGGCTCGCGCCCGCGCTAGGCCGCGCTAGGCCGCGCCGCGGCCAACAAAGCGCGCCCGCCTCCACCGCCCGCGCCCGCCTTACCCGGCTCGGAGCCCGAGTCCCCCCCGTCGCCTGCGGGCCCCGCGGCCTCGTCGCGGCGCGGGGCGGGCGGCGAGAGCTGCAGGATGGGCCGGCGGCCGGGCGCGGCCCGCGGCTTCTTCCCCATGGCGGCGGCGGCGCCTCGGGCTGCGGCCGCGCCGGTGACGTCAAAGGGAGGGGCGGGACGGCGGGGACACGCCCCCTGGGTGGGGACACGCCCCCTGGGCGGGGACAGTGGGGCGGGACCGGCGGTGTCCCGGCCTATAGGATGGGGATGGGGGGGGATAGTGCCCCTTCCCGCCCGTGGAATGGGAATAGGCATGGGATTGGTGCCCCTTCCTGCCTTACAGAAGTGGGATGAGGGTTTAATGCCCCCTCCTGACCTGTAGCCCCATCCTGCCCTATAAAACCGGGCTGTCCTTCCATTTATAGCCCCTTCCTGCCCTAGAGCACAGGGCTGCCCTTCAATGTACAGCCCAATCTTGCCCTTGACCCTGTAGCCCCATTCTATCCCATAGCCCTCTCCTGCCCTATAGCACAGCCTGCCCTTGAATCTATAGCCCCGTGCTGCCCTCCAGAGCTGTGGCTCCATCCTATCCTACAGCATAATCCTATAGCTTTTCCAAGGGGCTATAGCCCCTTCTTACCCTATACCCCCTTCCCCTGAGCTATATCCATCGGGGATAGAGCTCCCTCTCCCCTGGGCCCTACAGCTCCATCCTGCCCTATATCCCAGCCCTACAGTGAGGGCTGTAGGGAGGGGGGCCTGGGGGGAGGAGCCTCAGAACCCCCCCTTTTCCCACCCCACCCCAATGCACACCTGGAATAACGCTTCCATTTTATTAAAGTTCATCCAAAAACATACCAATAAATAAAAGAAGTTCCCAAAAGTTCCACGTCCGGAGCAGGCAGAGGTGTCGTGTCAGTGACCCCCCAGCCCTGCTCATCACCCATTGCCCCCCGGGGGGACAAGTGAGGGGACACGCTGAAGGGACAACCCACCTCCCCAAACCCGATCCTTCTGGAAAAACGACAAGTACATCCAGCACCACAGGCTGGGACGGTGACGCTCCCGGGGGACGTCACCTGGACTAGGGGTGGCAGTACAGGCGCTCCATGGTGGCCGTGCTGACCTTCTGCTGGTAGTCCTCTATCCTGTCGTTCAGCTTCTCGTAGAGCTGGGAGAGGCAGGAGCCGTGAGGAATCCCACCCCATCCCAGTCCTCCTCTCTCAGGAGTTTGGGGACTCTGCACCTACCACGACGCTGTTCTCGTTGGCGGAGCTCTCCCGCAGCGCCTGCAGCAGCTGGTCAATGGCAGTGTAGGGAAGCCACATCGTGGGGGACGTTGGGGACAGGGGCACCTGGAAGGGACAGGAGCCCTCGTGTCGTGTCCCCAAGGAACGTCCCCCGCCACATCCCACCTGCGGGCGAGCTCACCTCGATCCCGAAATACTGGTGCCCTTTGCCCAGCACAGCATCCACGTACTCCAGGACCAAATCCACGGCCTCCTCCAGCAGGTCGTAGTTCAGGTAGAGGCGCAGCAGCTCGGCAGCGTCCACTTCCTGCAGAAAAAAAAAGGGAAACTCAGTCAGGGAGTGTGACCAGGAGCTGGGACCACGTTGGGAGGAACCTGCTCCGAGCCTCGGTCCCAGGAACAGGGCACTCGGCTCCAGGGCCTGGAGCTGGGAGCAGGAAGGTGGGGTGGAGCTGGCAGGTGTCTGTCGGAGCGAGAGTGATCCGGCAGCTCTAGGACAAGTGGGATTTTGGGACAGCTGGCTCCCTGTTCTCACCTTGTAGCTGTTAATGAGCCAGTTGGGCAGAGGGATCCCGTGTGCCAGGAGCTTGTTGATGACGCAGCGATGGTACAGGCTGTTCTGGGATGGGTAACGCTCCAAGTAGGATGACAGCAGCCTCCAGGCTTCATCCGTGGCACTGCAAGGAAACAATTCCCCTTGGAACACGTGCCAGCAGCTCCTGCCACTGTCTGGGAGGCCACGGTGTGCTCCCAGGTGACGTGGGGACAGCATGGAAACACTGCTCTCCCCATATCCCAGTCACACGGTTCTGCTTTGAGGGGTTTTTAAGGACCCCAACGCTCTGGATTCCCAAAAGGCTCCTGTCTCCAGACCCTCCTCCTCCTCTCAAACTGTGGACACAGACCTACCTGGACTCCTTGGTGGTGACCAGGGCTGAGAGCTGGTTTGCTGCCAGCCAGTCCCAGGCCTTGGCCTGCGCCTCTTCCCCTCCCAGCTGGAGCTTGATGCACCTGCATGAAAACCAAAAACCACAGAAATGTGGATCCCTCCAGAGCCCAGCCCTTTCCCACTGCCATCAAAGCCACCCCTCGCAGGACTATTCCCAAGGAACAGCCAGGAATCAGCTGGATCGGCAGGAAAAGAATGTTCTTAGGGCAAGTTCCACCCCGAAACCGCTGCGTCCCTCCGGCCCCACATCCCCCGAGGTGGGAGAACACCTGGACACGCACTTGAAGGTGAGGCCCTCAAAGATGGGCGTCAAGGGCAGCTTGAAGGTTTGGCACAGGGTGATGGCAGAGTCGAAGAGTCCGGCCCGGACCAGGAGAGACACCGTTTCCTCGGGCGTGGAGTTGCCTGAAGGGAAGGAGGGAAGGAGGACCAGGTAAAGCCTCTCCCAGTAACACCCCAGTGCTTTACTGGGGCCTCACCCCGTGTTACTCATCGAGAGTTGCAGCAGCACTGCGCTAACAGCCTCAAACACCCCGCAGCAGTACTTCTCAATCCATGGCTGGAGGCTCTCCTGGCCTCCAGAGCATCCCATGAGCCCAGGAGCCATCCCCTGGAGGGACTGCACAGAGCAGCAGTGAGTCACAGAGCTGGCCCTGATCCATCATCACCTGGAGAGGGACTGCAGAGGGACACAGGCAGCAATATATGGCCTGCAGGCAAATAATGCTGCTGTTTAGAACCATGGAATTATTTGGAAAAGATCAAGACCATCAAGGCTAGGGAGGGGACAGCCTCGTCACAGCTCTGTATCCAAGCAAACAAGGCATCAGCTCAGCTCTGCCAGCACAGAAACTGCGGCATTCGGCACCCTGCGTCTCCACTCTGCCCTCAAAGCAGCTGTTCCCTCCTTTCCCTGCAATCCCTTGCTGGGAAGTCACCTCCTCCTGACATTTAAAGGGGAAAGAAAGTTACACACTGTGTAACTTGTATCAGAGACACTAAAAGGCCCAGGGTAGGAGAGTTGTACCTTCGTGCAGCCCAAAAAGGAACAGCTTTGATGAGCTAACACTGTTCCATGAAGCAGGACTGTCCAGGAAAATCATTTACTCTTCAATTAAAAAGGTTGGACTCAAACGATCTTGGAGGTCTTTTCCAACCTTAATCATTCTATGTTTCCATGATTTCCAGCAAGATAAAAAAACTGCCTTTTGTCCCAACTCAGCAGCTCATCCCACACTCCCTGCAGACCACTAGAGCCTGGAAAAGCCAAAAAACGGCAGAAAGCATAAAACTGGTTCTCCTGATGTGCCTCTCTGACAATGGTGGATGGATTTCATGGGAGGGATGGGAATTGGGTGGTCCCAGCCAGGTCCTGGGTTTGTCCCTGGGGCAGGAAAAAGAGGCTGAATCCCTCTCACCTGCCACAGCAGCTGCTGACACGTCGTGTTCCACCAGGGTCAGCCGGATCCGGGCCAGCAAACATTCCCTCTCCAAATCCTCCAGCTCCAGGATCTCGATCTGGCGAGTGGCTGGAACAGACGGATACCAGGCTCTCAGCATTCCAAAAAGGGCTCTCTGGGCACTGTGCAGAATGTCATGGAATCGTGGAATCGTTTGGGTTGGAAGAGAGCTTAAAGCTCATCCAGTTCCACGGGCAGGGACACCTTCCACTGGCCCAGGTTGCTCCAAGCCCTGTCCAACTTGGCTCTGAACACTTCCAGGGATGGGGCAGCCACAGCTTCTCTGGGCAACCTGTGCTAGGGCCTCACCATTCTCACAGGGAACGATTTCTTCCCAATATCCCATCTAACCCTGCCCTCTGGCAGTGGGAAGCCATTCCCCCTTGTTCTGTCTCTCCAGGCCCTTTTCCAAACGGCTCCAGCCCTCTTGGAGCTCTTTTAGGCATTGGAAGGGGCTCCAAGTTCTCCCTGGAGCCTCCATGCCCTCGTAAAACCATCTCCACACCCCTCTCCCACCCTAAGAGTTGTGCCCCAAAAAGCATCACAGGAATGATCAGGATATGCTGTCCTTTCCCTAGTCCCTTGCCTGTGCTCTCTCTCCTTGATACTATCCTCCTGTTCCTCCTCCTCCAGATGTTATCTAATATTTAGGAACAGCTGCTGCTTTGCCTGCCAGGCACACGCCACAAAAAAAAAAAAAACAACCAAAAAAAACTCTTCAGAAAGAGCTGGTTTAAAAATATCTGACCTTAAATTTTCCCACCGGAAGGCTGAGGATAACCTGATCCCACATCCTGGGCCGTGGCACACACAGGCAGAGCTTATTCCTGACAGGATTTCCAAGGGCACAAACAGTCTTGAACAACCAGAAAATGCCTCAAAAAGGTGGGTGTTTTGTTTTTTTTTTTCTGATTACAAATTATTTCCACTGGAAAAAAAAAAGCACTGTCAAGGCATCAAACTGCTGAGAGCGTGCACAGGAGCTCCTTGGGGAATAGCTGTATTCCTTGGGGAAACAGCTGTATTCCATCGGGAACAGTGGCAGTGTGTTGCAAATGGGACACTGGGAGAGTCAGTAACCTTAAAATCCCCCCCCATTATTGATCCAGTGGAGGTGAGAGCTGCCCTGAGCCATCTCCCAGCTCACATGGGAGCAGCAGAGAGGCTGTGGAAGCTCCAGAGGCACAGGAAGGACCAGGACTGGGCACTTACTGGGAACAGCCATGCACTCCCCGTCGTGGCTCCTCTTCGGGGACGCTCCTGGGCGCTCGTACTTGCAGGAAAAAGCAGAAGAAGGGTTTATTAGCCACCTGGTTTCCAAAGGATTAATCACTTTGACAGGATAAATCCCAACAGGAGCCTTGATTTGGATCAGGGAAGCTGTGCAGCCCCTTGGGAACTCAGGTTACTTTATCTCTGGGGCTCTCAGGAGCATCAGGATCGGGTGACCAGGCTGCAGCCACCATCTCCCTGAATCCTGACTGGGATTTGAAACTCAATCCCTATCACACTAACTCTCCTTTGAACTGGTATTCCAAGCTGTTCACACTACCCTTTAACAAAAGGTGATATATTGCCATATATATCCACCAGCCCATTTCCAAAAGTTATCCTGCTTCCACTCTGCTCCAGAAAGGGGAATGACACAAGGGTCATAGATAGGGGTGACGAGCAGGGCCAGACAGTTGGCCAAGAGCAGAGGACTAAGAAGCCCAACACCTCTGTTGGCACTGCAAAGGATTTTGGAAGCTCCTCTGCAGGAAGCCCAGCATTCCTACCACAGCTCCAGAGGCTGGCTGCACTATCCAGGCGTATTCCGGGCGGATCAGCCGCAGGCAGTTAATAGCAGCCAGGAAACAATTCCCCTGTTTCTGGAGCCCTCGGAGCGTCCGCACCTCCCTGCCCAGGCGCATGCCGTACTCAAACATCACCGTTCCAGCTGGAAACAGGGAAAAACACGTCAGCCAAGAGCCTGGCGAGGCCGCACACCTGGCAGGGCCAGGGGCAGGGGTGTCCTGGGTGGGTGGGCAGGGACAACGTGCCATCCCAGGCTTTACCTTTCCGGTAGTTGTGCCGGTAGACGTGGAAGGCGTAGAGCAGCTCGTAGTAGTTGTGAGTCATCAGATCCACTGCCCGAGCATGGGATTCGATGATCCCGACGACCTGCAGCACAGACAGGCACCCCTGGCTCCATAATCCCTCTCCTTTAAAAGGCAGTGCCCCCAGCCCCACGATCCCGGCGCAGGATTACCTCGTTGTGCAGGTTCACGTAAGGGAATTCCACCAGGTCCTGGAGCTGGGATCGCTCGCAGAGAACCACCACTAGCTGGCGCAGGCAGTCCAGCTGCCTGCGGAGGGAAGCACAGCCCTTTGGAGGAGCAGGAATAAACCCAGGAGCAAGAACACAACCAGCTCCAGGATGCAGGATTTAAGCCACAAACAACCACTTTGTGACAAGCTCCTGCTTTGGGATGAGCTCCGTGGGATTCTTCCTGGCTTAGGACCAGGTTATCCCTTTAGATTTCTCCAGTGCTGGAAACAGAGATCCTCTGAAAAGGTCTTCTCAGGAGGGCAGATTCCCTCCCTCAATCAATTAAAAAGCATTCCTATTTCTCCTCCTTTATTCCAGCACTTTTCTCTGCTAGGATGAAGCCTCCTCTACCCAGTTAGCTTCCCAAACTGAAAACTCAACTCTAAATCTTTTCTTTTTTAAAGTAAATTGACTTGGCTCCTAAAACTTTTAAATGCACAATGTTGCAAACAATCCTTTGGCCTCTTCCGAGACTTTTTTCCTTCCATTTTCCTCCTTTGAGACAGTCCCCATCCCAGGTGTCCTTAAAATGAACATCCAAAAATTAACTCTGCCTTTTAAAACCCACCTTTACACATTAACTCTTTAACACAGCAGCCATGTCCTATCCTAAAGTGTCATTTTCCTCTCAGTTTCATGGAAAAATAGGTCCATGTGCCTCAAATAAAGGCATGAACTGTCACCTACCTGCCTGGATCTGGGTTTTGTGTTAAGGCTACATATGCTTCACTGTTGTGTCCCAAATCCAAGTGATGCTTGAAGATGCAGGTCCTCAAAGTAGCCTGAAAACAGCACAAACCAGTTATAAGACCAGCAGGAAATTCCAGTGGAAGAGGTTCCCAAAGTTAACACCTTGCCGGAAAAGAGTGACTGTGTACCTGGCTCCTCCAGTCATCTGCTGATTCCATGATGGCCAGGGTGGCCAACTGGATCACCAGCTCTGGCAAACCCACCATGTCCAACAAGCGAAGGACCTGGAGGAGAAAATACTTGAGTAAAGTTTTTTGGATTGTTTTTTTAGGAGCTGCTCCTGCATCAAAAGATTTTGCCAATGTTTTAGGGAATTAGACTGAGAAAAGGGAAGATCTGGGTAAATCACAGGGATCTGGATGAAACCCCAGCCCAACAGGTCCAGGTTATGGCTTGCCTAGAGGATTCACCTCTGCACTTGGGGGATTTTTGAAGCATTTTAACATTAATGATTAGTTTTCTAGATCCTAAATCCAGGGATTCCCTCAGCGGGAGCCCAGCTCCAAGCTCGCAGCCCGCCTGACCCGTGGCATTACGCAAGAAGAAAGATCCTTATCTCAATTTAAACATACTAATTTTAATCTGCCTCAAAGCTTAATAACCTTCCCCTTAGGCAGCGTCTTGCATCGAGTCTGGACATGTTTGGCTTCTGCTTCCAGCAGCTGGGATCTCATCCTGCCCTTTTCTGCTGGATACCAAAGTCCTTGGCTGTTAGGAAACTAATAGGTGGAAAGCACCTAGATTTCACATTCTCACCTTGTCATCACCCCCAAAGCAAGTAAACAGAGGTTTCACCTCCCCAAAATTAAGTTTTCTGAGGTTCAAGTCACTTCCCTCCCCAGCCAGGGATTGAGCAGGAATTCTCTGTCCCTTGTGGAGGGACTTGGTGCTGGTTCCCCTGCTCAGGACTGTACCTTGTTGTAGTACTGCAGGCGTGGCGTGGAGACCACCTCGCCCTCCTCGGGCTGGATCAGCCTGTCCAGGAACTCCTCTCTTCCCACCTCTGAGGCAGCTTGGCAGAAGCAATCCAAAGCCTGGAAGCAGACCTGGAATCAGCTCCCTGTCCCCCTCAGGTGACTGATCCAGCTGCTGTACAGGTGAGGGGACAGTGTGGCCTCTCCCAAGCTCATGAGATCTTCCCCAAAAGCAGATTCCATCACTCTGCTCCAACCCACCCTTTCCCAAAGGAGGCAGAGCATGGAAAGGATGTTCTCTGTGCACCTCCTCCCTTACAAGGGAAAAGGTCCCAGACCTCAGAGCATGAGAAGGAGATGTGGGAGGGTCTTACCTTGTGCCCCTCACCCATGACCAGGTAGCACCTGCCCATCATGAAGCAGCAGGAGCCCATGTTCACATGGCACCACGGCTGCAGCAGGCGGATGTATTCCTATGAGACAGAAGGAATGGGAGTTTGGATTCAGGTCAGTGCTCGCTCATGATCTGCAGGCACCCAGTACCAGCTGCTTTTTGGTGGCCCCGTTAGCTGCTGTGCTCAGACAAATCCTGCTTTTCCAGCTCAAGGGCTGGTTTTCCCAGCCCCAAAAGTCCCTTGGTTGCACTGATCATAGAATCCTGGAATGGTTTGGGTTGGAAGGGACCATCCAGTACCACCCCCTTGTCATGGACAGGGACACCTTCCACAAGCCCAGGTTGCTCCAAGCCCCGTCCAACCTGGCCTTTGACACTTCCATGGATGGGGCAGCCACAGCATCTCTGGGCAACCTGTGCCAGGGCCTCACCCCCCTCACAGACAGGAATTCCTTCCCAATATCCAATCTGTATCTCCCCCTTGTCCTGTCTCTCCAGGCCCTTGTCCAAAGCCCCTCTCCAGTTCTCTTGAAGCCCCTTTAGGCACTGCAAGGGGCTCTGAGGTCTCCCTGGAGCCTTCTCTTCTCCAGGCTGAACATTCCCCGCTGTCCCAGCGTGTCCCCAGAGCAGAGCTGCTCCAGCCCTGTGATGGAGAGACATCCCCACCGTGCTCCCAGGAAACAACCTGCTTTGAACAGCCCCAGTGCCTGTACGGAGCACCTGACAAACAGCTTCCAACATCCCTGAAAATCAGACAGGATTCCTTCTACATTGCAGTGCAGGGAATTGCAGAGGAAATGTGGACAGAGCACAGAAGGGAGGGCTAAGGCAGAGGAACAACGGGCAGGTGTTAGAAGAGGTGCAAGAGGGGACCAGCAGCCAAGGGAGCACGTGGATTCCAGCGTGTGGGACAGGGGTGGGATGGAACGTCAACGGCACACCAAGGACATGATGGCACCAATGGGACCCAGCCTGGCCCTGTGCCAACAGAGCAGCCTCATCATCCTTGGAGCAGCAGCCATGTCCCACTGGCAGGGCTGTGGGACTCGGCAGGAGAAACCAGGATTTGGAAGTCAAGTCACCTCTGCAGGTGCACAAACCCCCAGCACCTCTCCCCTCACCTTCCCTGGCCACAGGTCCACTCAAAGCCACGTGGCAAGGCATCCAGAGCCCGGATTAGCAGCTACAAGGGATAAATCCTGCTCCAGGCTTGCCTAACAGCTTGTCACACACAGTTTGGCCTGCGTCCCAGGCCACTGCTTGGTCACCAGACCTTCCCCGTGCCCGTCAGCTCCTTGCAGGGAGCTTCCTGCATCCCCACGATTTGGGTCACCGTGCTCCCAGCAAAGCTGCTGTTATCTCCCCGGGGTCAAGGCACTTAATCCAAGTTTCCGTGACCGACTGGGATCAGGGAGCGGAACAGAAGGAGGAGGAGGAGCCGGCTCCTGCTGAGATAAAAGCCTGGAGGAGACACCAGCGAGGCGAAAGCAACACGGGGAGATTCAAAGCGTGTGCATGTGCCAGGAGGGAGAAGGATGCTGCTCCAATCTTGGCATTTCCTGGCTCAAAAGCTAGGAAGAATTGAAATTCGTCTCTCATTCTTCTTGGCAGCAGCACAAAAGGAAGCAAGTCAGCCCCCAGGTGTGAGGGGCTGGGAGGATAAAAGGTTCTGCTGAAAAACAGGCCTTTATGAACAGCCTGCCTGGCCCTGGTGCCTCCAGGAATGCCCAGACAGGGATGAAGCCCATCACGTGGAGCTGCAGACAAGGAATTATGCTGGTCAGAACTAGAGCAGAAGCAGCTCCAGCTGCCAAGAGCACAGGGAGAGAGGTGGAGAACCAGTCGTCTGAAATACAGCAGTCTGAGACACCTGGAAATCAGGAGTTCGCTGTCCCTGCTAGTGAAATGTCGGGAGCAGCCAGGGGTGGAATGATGGTGGTTGTTTATTGCACTGATATTTACTAAGACATTAGGGCTCATTTAACAGATGAGCCCTTGCTGGGTTGAAGAAATCCTTCTGAACCCTGGTCCCATGAGCAAAAGTGGCACAGGAAAGGCTGTGAGCACACCAGCACCTCCTGAACTGCTGGGATATTTAAACAGGCTCTGCAAAGGTGTTGCTGGAGCGTCATGTGGTCAGACGAGCCCCGGGAGACTGAACTCCTCCATGAAAAGGGAATAGAATAATCCTGAGTATCTGGATGCACTTGAAAATAGATGAAAGAGGAAATGCAGAAGATGATTCCCCCACAGCAGGGGAGTGGAATGAGATGAGCTTTAAGGTCCCTTCCAACCCAAACCATTCTGGGACTCCATGACCTTAAATCATTCCCCAACAAACACACTGTGGCACTGTCTGAGCTTACAGAGCAGTGACTAGAGGTGAAGGTTTTAAACTAAATGAGGGGATATTTAGATTGAATAATGGGAAGAAATTGTTCCCTGTGAGGGTGGTGAGGCCCTGGCACAGGTTGCCCAGAGAAGCTGTGACTGCCCCATCCCTGGAAGCGTCCAAGGCCACGTTGGACGGGGCTTGGACCAACCTGGGCTAGTGGAAGGTGTCCCTGCCCATGGCAGGGGGTGGAACTGGATGATCTTTAAGGTCCCTTCCAACCCAAACCATTCCAGGATTCCATGACTAGGGGAAAGCAGAACTCCAGCTCCTGGAAAGATGATGTTTTGGAGAGTTTTCCGGCACCTGTGAGAGGGACAGCGTGAAAGACTCACCTGCAGCTGGGTGTACTGACAGCTCCCCATCAGGCACTCCGGGAAGAGGAAGCTGGAGTTGCTGGGCCATCTGAGCAGAGGTTAAGGAATACAGGAGAATCCAACATGGAGAGCTCGGAGAAGTAGTCTGGAAGCCAATATACCTCTCAAGCTCCGTTTGTGGGGGGAAAGGAGAGAAGATTAAGCTGCTCTTTACACAAGTCGTTATTCCGTAATAAGACTTATCCATATTAGAACAAAATCATTAGTACATCTAATCCCCAACTCCCCGAATCCCGTTACCCTTCCAAATCTCCCAACACTCCGCCCCACCAAGTCAAGTTGTGAGAGCTCAGGGGCTTAAAGTCAAAAACTCAAATCCTTTATCGAGCACCTAAAACGGGATGAATTCCATGAAATCTTAAAATACCCGCAAATCCCATTAATGCCAGCAACCTCACTCCTTCAGGAGGCTTGTCTTGGAAATCTGGGGGTGGAAAACTGATTTTGGGACGGGGGGAGGCTCGGTGGCAGCGGATTCACAGCCAAGGATACAGGAGAGGCAGAAAATCCGCCACTATTGAGGTGATGAGGTGGGGCCAGTTCAAACTTGTCTCAGCCAAAGAGGTGTTTGGTTGCAGGAAGAGTCGGGATATGATGTGTTTTCTGGCCACTTCCTGAAAGAAGAGCTCCACGATGGTTTGAGGGCCGGATACTGAAAGTACAAATGAAAGGAACAGTGAGGAGAGGGCTTGCAGCAGAGATCCCAGGCCTTCCACCCCGTGCTGTGCTCACCAGCCCTAACGGCACAGATTAAGTCAGGGCAAACCAAAAGCATGTTCCACACTCTGGTTTGTTGGTTTTGGATTTCTCCTGCCGTCTGGTTAAGTCAGAGGGAGCAGCAGGAGATCAAAGAGCCCCGTTCCGCAGTGTTTATTAACCACAGCTCAATTAAAACACACAGAAAAGGGGCTGTGCTCCCTCTCCAGTTGTTATTCCCAGCCCAGCTGCAGCTTTCCAGCACGACAGGGCTAAGTGAGTGCTGAGCTGGCTGCTCAAATGCCTCCCTCCTCATTCCAGCACCCCAGAAATCCCCCCTTACTGACTGTTCCCAACGCCTCTCCCAGAGCTGCCACCTCCTTCCCTACGTTCCGCATATTTTTCCCCAAAGAACAGTGGCCAAACAGGACTTTCCTCACGAACCAGCCAAGAAATAACCCACAACACTGGCACACACAAAGGATGTTTTTAACTTCCCTGACATTTCCAGCTGCCTCCTGCAGGCAGACTCTCCGTCAGGGAGAGCTCGGACTCTGAGGATCACAGATGTCAGAAAGTGGAAGAAGTTCTTCCCCAGCTCACACGTGGCAGTGCTGCCTGTTTGTCCCAGATTTTCCCAGCTCCCTCTGAAGTATCTCAGCCTCCAAGCGCTGACTAGTCACAGCAGGCTCTTACCTGTGTGTCTCCTCCCCATCCCTGCTCGCCTCCTCCCTCTGGAACCACTTCAAGGCCCACATCCCCCTAATTAGGCTGCCTTATATTCTCCCCTGAAAAAACCAACCCAAAATTTACATCTTTGCAGCAAAACTTTAAAGATAAGGAACAACTATCAGCTGCAATGTTTTGGGGAGGTATTTCCACATTTTCAAGCATGTTTTGGGCAAGTATTTCTACATTTTCACGCCACCCTGAGCTGCTGCTCCCAGTTGCTCCGAGATAAAGGTTGGAGAGCAGGACAGGTTGGATGAGGCTCTGAGCAACCTGGGCTAGTGGAAGGTGTCCCTACCCATGGCAGGGGGTGGAAGTGGATGAGCTTTAAGGTCCTTCCAACCCAAACCATTCCAGGATTCCGTGACAGACCTGGTCTGACCACTACAGTCACTGTACAGTGCATGAGAGGTGAGTTTGCCTGAAGCTGCTGGGGTTAGAATGAATAATTTTCGCTGAGTGAGGCGTTCCCACCGTCCTCAGGCAGAGAGCAAAACCCGAGTCCAAGGCTCCAAGGGCCTTTGTTGTTGGTTGCTTTCCTTTTTCTTTTTTTTTGGACAGCCTGATAAACATCCCCACTTAAATCAGGGTCATTCAACCACACATTCCATTAGCTCCCTGCATAAAGCACTTCCCTCAGGTGGCAGAGACAGGTCTAAATAACAGAAACGGAGAGTTGATGATCCGTGGACACCTCACCCAGCTTGTGTGGTGTCAGAGCCGTGGTGTCTGCTAACTCCAACACAGAGAGATGCTGCAGATTAGATTCCCTGGGGAAGAAAGGAGCCATCAGTGAAGAGACAACAAAACGCCTCCCGCTTTAATTGTGCTCATTGTTCAACTCCCACGAGCACAGAACAGCGAGGCCTTGCAGGGCAGATTTAGCACAAGGCAAAGAGTCAGCTCAGAACGTGGAAGGGAAAAAAAACAAAACAAAACAAAAAAAAAAACCTCCCCAGCGCTCCTAGAGCAATACTCCCACAGCAACCACCAGCTTTCCATACCAGGAAGGGCATTTCAGGTGGATTTAGGAGGAATCAAAGGCAGAGCAGGTAGAGACTCACAGCGTGTCCACAGGGACGTCGGAGGCCAGGCACTGGCTGGCCCAGCGGATCAGGAAGTAGGAGAGCAGCAGGGGAGAGGTGCGGTGCAGCAGGTCCTGCTGGGACTGGAAGAGCTGTCCCCCTCCCAAAACCATCTGCAGGGAAAGCACAGAGCCTGGCTTCACACTCAGAGCAACTGGTGAGGGTTCCATGTCAGGCCCAGCCCGTCCCTCCTGCGAACACCAGGGTGGTCAAGAGCTCAGCAGGGAACTCAGCCCACCTAGGAGACCAGCAGGACTCTTGCCCCATCCCTGGAAAAGTTCAAGGCCAGGATGGATGGGGCTTGGAGCAACCTTTTCAAACTGAAAATGTCTCTGCCCAATTCAGGGGGTTGGAACTAGATGGTCTTTAAGGTCCATTCCAACACAAAGCATTCCAGGACTCCTATCCCTGAGAGTGCTTTGCTGCACCTCAGGGTCTCCATAACCACCAAGACCAGGAGTCACAGGAGAAATAACAATCCAAGCTTCTGAAGGACACAGGTGTGTCAAGGTGGGAAAGCAGCAGGTCACGTGCCTCATGGTGTGGGAGAGGCCAGCTCCAGAGGGCACTTTCCAATGCACCCTAAGTGCTACTAGGACAACCTTACCCAGGAAAAAAGGATTTATTTTCAATCAGGAAACTCCTGCAGTAATGTTTCTAAGTAAATAATATTGTTTAAACAAGGCTGTCCTTGTCTGGGGACTTGTTCCAAATCCCTGTGTCCGTCCAAACCAGCAGCACTGTCCTTCACGTGGCCTCGGGCCTGACAGGACAGACCCAGACCAGTCCATCCCACCACTCCAACACAGCTGCCATTGAGGGGGCTGTTTGTTCCAGCTGGAGCAGCTTCCAAGGGCCTGAAACTGCGACCTTGGGGTGTGCTGCCAGAGAACGGAGCTGCCAGTGGTGGTGGGAGAGGGATGGGGATATCTGGGAGAGCTGTATGTGTGCTGATTCAGACAGAAGGCTGGAATCCATGCCCTCCTCCCACAAACAAAGCTTTGCTTCCTGGATGCTGAGCACGAAACAAAGGGAATTAGGCTGCTTTACTTAGGGAGACAAAAGCAGCTGGAGGAGAGATGAGGACTCGCCCAAGCCTCGGGCTATTCCAACAGCCTTGTGGGAACAGCCTGGCAACAGCAGAACCCCAAATTCCCAAGTCTGGGGAGCGTGGCAGCAGCTCCGAGGGCCATACTCACAGGGTCTCCGAGGCGCAGCAGGAGCTGCTGGAGGATGAGCAGGTCCCGGCAGATGAGGAAGCGGATGCTGGAGATCTTGGCCACCCCCCCGCACACCACGTGGGCCGCGGTGCCGCTGCCGAACAGCTGGGACAGGTTCATCCGCAGCGCCAGGTGCGGAGCTGCCAGGGAAAACCACCCGGATCAGGGCAGGAACCAGAGAGGCAAGAACAACCCCCAGGGTAAAGGGCCCTTCCCGGCGTTTCCCAGAAGCTGGGGAAGGGCTGTCACCTCTTTCCATGTCAGCATCCGTCTCGTAGTCCATCTCTCGGATGAGCAATCCGATGGCGTGGATGGGGTTTCTGATCTCCTGCAGTTTGCTGTGAATGTCCTCCATCACGTTTTCCCTGCGAAAAAAAAAAATAAAAAAAAATCAAAACCATTATCGTCACGATCAGCAACCTGAGATTCCAACTGAAGAGGGCTCCCTTACGCTCCCTTCCAGGGAGGATCAGTACCTGATCAGCCTGGGCATTCCTACCGGGAATCCTCGGCTGGCTTGGAGTCTTATTACAGCGCCTGCAGGGACCAGTCTATTTATTCCACTCCCTCAGGCTACCAGGAAATAACAGCCAGATAGTTGGCATTCCACAAGGGAATGATTTCAGGTTAGCACAGGAACCACAGGGCTTGACCAAATCTCTGACCTCTCCCTACTGTCTCCAGGCACTTCTTTCCACACCTAACAGGAATTTGCCCCTCTCCTGTTCTCTAGATCACTTGAGAATCACCAAAATTTATTTCCTGGAGGGGTCCTGGCTGGAAGACCCTGCTAACGACACCAAACCACACTCTCCATCCCTGGAAAAGTCTCCTGCAGCACAGGGAGAGGAGCCCACACTTCTCAAACGCCCTTGGATGTCAAGCGAGGGCAGCTCCGGGCAATCCCAGCTCAGCCATCCTGAGAAGCTTCTGGAAAAGACATCTCCTTACGTGTCATTAGCTATCAAGTCCTCCAGGATCTGCTCTGCAGCCTTTTCTGGAGGCTGGAGGCGGGAGCAAGCCATTTCCATGATGAATGCCATTTCCATGGAAATTGATTCTCCGATCAGGCGAAGGCACTGGACAAGACAGACAACATCACGAGACATCTCCAAATCTGCAATGAAAGAATCTAACTGTGTATTTTCCAAGAGATTTCCAAGGGAAGGTGGGAAAACCATGCAAAAACCGGTTAGTTCAGCTCCTATCACCAGTAACAGCAGACTGGTCCCAGTTCCCCACACCAAACCCTTCCCCACAAACGACGAGGCTGAATTAGAGCTCAGGAGTTGACAAGGGAAAGATTTGGGTTTTATTATTTGGAAAATAAAAACTGATGCCACAATAAAACAACTAAATTCCCTCCAAGGGATTTTTTTTTTTTCCCGAGCTACAGGTTGAAAGGAAATAATTAGCGCAAAAAAGTACCCCAGAAAAAATGGCTCGGCTTGGTTTTGCAATCCTTTATGGATGAGTTTTTAAATTAAATCCCAGGTTTTGAGATTGTGACTGTTTGTCAGAGCCAGGGCAGGAACTGCTGGGGCTCCCAAATCCAGCCCAGGCCTCCAGCTTTCCTTTCCTCAGCTCCATAAAAAGCTCAACAGAACGGATGATGATCCTGCTTTATAAAAATATATAAAGATCACTCAAGCATGAAAGTGGAGCTTAAGTAACATTTTCCACTGCCTTTTTCCTACAGAACCAGCATTCCAGGGCCAGCAAAGCACAGAGGGCACTGTGGTGACAATATTAATGACAGGTTTTCCATGCTCTGGCATTTACTCTCCGGAGACAAGGAAAGGCACGGGCCCTCTCCACAGCTGATGTGAAAATATTTCATAAATCCTGGAATGGTTTGGGCTGGAAGGGACCTTAAAGATCATCCAGTTCCACCCCCTGCCATGAGGAGGGACACCTTCCACTGGCCCAGGTTGCTCCAAGCCCTGTCCAACCTGGCCTGGAACACTTCCAGGGATGGGGCAGCCACAGCTTCTCTGGGCAACCTGTGCCAGGGCCTCACCACCCTCACAGGGAAGAATTTGTCCCAGCCCAACCCATTCCATGATTTCATGATTCTATTTGCAGCCTTGACACCATTTTCTAATTCCCGGTGTGAGCACGATGGCAAGTTTCACAAAACAGACCTCCCTATAAAGCCGAAATAAAACTATCTCCACGCAACTGTGGACCTGGAGCCCTTCAAGAGACCTCTATGCAAGCTCCCACATCCCCAACACAAGGGAAAAAACTCCCTGTCTCCTCACCTTCAAAGATGGCAGCATCGTCCTCGGTCAGGAGGTGCTCGTTGGAGAGGAGATAGAGATGATCCACCAAGGAGCAGGGCACAAGGAAGGACATGGAGCCCTGGAAGGTGAGGAGAAAGTCCTTGAGCTTCCCAAATCCTCTGGAGGAACTCCTCCAGGGCATCCTACCACCACCCAGGCTCACCTTCTTCAGCAGGCACACCATGCTGGTGTAAGGGTTCAGATGCAAGGCCAGGGGCCGGGAAAGAGCTTCCTGGTACTGAAGGCAGCAGGCATAGAATTTGGACCAGAATTCCACCTGCAGCTGCCAAAACTCCTCGGGGGAGCACTCGTATTCCGTCACGCTGCCCTGGAACTAGCGGGAGTAAAACGAGAGGATCAGGAATGGCGCAGTAAAATAAGGAGGAACGGGATAAAACGAGGGAAATTCAGACTCAAAAGGACATGGGGATCTTTCAAGTAGGTTAATAATAATTATTATTTGGATTCTTGGGAATATAATGTCTCTGTTTTGGGTTCTCCTCCAAATTAACGAGCAACAGGTCTCTGTGGTGGGTGACCAAAGAGCACCCAGGGAGATTCCAAAAAACCAAGAGGGAATGGAAAATCCTGGCAGGAAGGACGAAGATTTGTACTTTTTAAAAAGTCACATGATTCCTTTTGGAGAAATACAGGATAAACCAAGGCCTGGGGTCACTCTGCACTTAATTTACCTCCACTGAACGACCACGACACCGCATTCAACAAAATACCCTGTGAGGAAAATCCATCTCACCTCACTTTCCACGGCTAAGGTGACCTCTTTCCTTAACTCATCCCACGTCAGATCCAGGTGCCTCTCAGTTCCTTGAGAAAAGATCTGCAAAGCAGCACAAGAAACTTGGATTTCAAAGCAAAATTAAAGTCTTCCTGAGGGTTCAAGCAGCACTGAGTGAGGTAAAGCAGCAGGAGAGCATCAGCCAGCGCTTTGTGGGATCCGAGTGTTATAAAACATGTCTGGATGCTAAATTTGGGATACACGGACACATGGAAGTGTGGAGTCCCCATCCCTGGAGGGATTAAAAGCCATGTGGATGTGGCACTTGGGGACGTGGGTTAGTGGTGGCCTTGTCAGCGCTGGAGGAACAGTTGGACTCCATGATCTCAGAGGGCTTTTCCAACCTTAATAATTCCATAACTCCATGACACACCCTGACGAACAGCACCACAGGGGGCTGAGTCTCTGTTCACCTGGCTACTGCAGCAGGAATGAAAAACAAGCTCAGCAACCTGCTGTGCTATCCAAGGGGGAAAAAAAAAGTCCGCTGGAAACCACATTCCACCTCCAGCTGTCAGCTCTCACCGGCTGCAGCACGGCCCAGCAGCCACTAACTTCCTTCAGGGGCTCCCAATGAGAACTGGTGCCTGCCACGAGCTCCAAGGAATCCTGTTGCCTCACATCTTAACAGCCAGGAAGAAGAAGGGGAAGAGAGGGCATTCCAAATTCCCCCTCACTAACCTGCAAAGCCTTCTGGATAGCTGCATTAGAGAACTGGCCTGGCATGAAGAGATACTCCAGGTAGGTTTCCTGCAAAAAGATGATGATTTAAGAAAACTCAAGGATCAGAAGAGCATTTAAGATGCTGCTTCTGGTCTTTCCTCCCATTTTCTCAACCTCATCCCCAGGATCTGTTTCTATCCACACCCAGCTCCAGCCTGGGATTAAAAACTGCCTCCTGCCCACTCCAGACTTTGTTTATTCCTCTTTTCTCTCCTGACTGACCTCGCTGCTTTTTGGTGCTGTTTTACAGCTGGCTCACCCTGGGGTCCTGGCTGTGTCGGACTGTCACCTCCTCCTCAGGCAGTGGCTGCACAAACACCTGGTTCCACTGGCCCGCAACATTCCTGGAAGGACACAAACCCAGGATCAGCTTTGCATCCACCTGAACCAAACCGGTGCCTTTCACCAGCAAAATCAGCCCCCTGGGTCTGGAAACCGGAGTTTTGACGAGTGACAAGGGACAGGTTTTGGTAAGAGAGGTTAATGGTGGCATTCCCAGCCCTAAACTGAGGGAACAGCCCAGAATCCTTCATTTAAATCAATGTTCTCCCCATCCCATGAGCTCCCAAGCAACTCTCAGACTGACCAGTAGCTTCTCCTCTGTAAATCTGCACACTCACAGCATTTTCCACCCACTGTTTAACTCCCTGGTTCTGCACAAACCTGCCCTCTCAGTGTTATATTCAGGGATGATCCTTTCCCATCACCATCTCCTCAAAACATGTTTTTTCCTGGAAGGTACCAGCTGGTTGTTTTGAAGGAGCTGTTGGGGAAGCACAGCCCTCCCTCTGCCATGCTCAAACTCCACTTCCAGCAATCCTGCTGCCTGGATTTTTACATTTTTCACATTCCTGTTGCTTGATTATAAATCTTTAAGTTGAGGAGCTCCATCAGGGTTTTAAGGAGCTGCTCCTGCAGTTATCCCAGCAACCCAGCCCCAAAACTCACTGCTCAAAGTTGATGTATTTCACAACGGTTTGGTTCTCCTCGTTGTGCCACAGCGCCCAGATCTCGGCCGAAGTTAAGGCAAAGTCAACCAGAGTCTCCTAGGAAAGAGGGAAAGAGCAAATTTCCTTTCTTATCCTAAACTTTAAGGGCAGCAGTGGAGAGAGGTGGGTACTTAACAACAGCAAAACGTTCCCTTGCGTCATTTAACAGGCTTTGGGAATTGTTCAGTCTGGAAAGAGGTGGCTTTGGGGTGACCTATTTGCCCCTTCCAGTGCCTGAAGGGAACTTAGAAGAGGAAGAGGGCCTGTACTGACGGGATAACGGGGAGTGGCTCCGAACTGGAAAAGGGGGAATTTAGATGGGATATCAGGGAGAAATTCTTCCCTGTGAGGATGGGGAGGCCCTGGCACAGGTTGCCCAGAGAAGCTGTGGCTGCCCCATCCCTGGAAGTGTTCCAGGCCAGGTTGGACAGGGCTTGGAGCAACCTGGGCTAGTGGAAGGTGTCCCTCCTCATGGCAGGGGCTTGGAACTGGATGATCTTTAAAGTCCCTTTCAACCCAACCACGATTCTGTGATTTAAATCCCAACGTCCAGGCCTCTCCCTCCTGAGGAGGCCCCAGCTCTGACCTGTGAGGAGAACAGGGAGGAGATGTGGTCAAGGCTGTAGCGGTTGCTCTCGGTGCTCACCAGCTGGAAGACACAAAACTACAAACACACCTCATAAATCATTTCCTGAAGGACTAAATCAGCACATCCCAGGGAATTTCATCATTCCTGTCCCTTTCCCTGCCTGGTGCTACAGGGAACAGAGGCCTGAGGGCAAGGGGGGGGGGTGAGCTGAGCACATCACTGGACCCTCTGTACCATGCACTGGCATCCTGGCTTCACCCTGTTTCCCAAGGACAATCACCCCTGCCTGGACCCAAAGGATTTACAGCCTTTTCCAAAGACTTAACTGGAAAAACTGTAAGACCACCACTCCTGGAACCGCTGGTGACCATAAAATGTGGGAAAAGAAGGAGTGCAAGGTGGGAAAGCCCCAAATCCTCAGCTGCAGACCCAGCTCTGTGTGTCCTTCCCAGAGCAGAGCATTAGTGGGACAGCAGGAATCGTGCTATGTGCTCCTGCTCCATGTGGGAATCCCCTGGAGAACGGGATAAGCTGTCCAACAGATGAGCCTGGTCTGTGCTGCCACCCCCCCTCCTGCTAAATTTATCCTTCTCCAGAAGAAGTTCTCCAGCAGTCACAGATGCATCCATCGCTCCCAGGAGCCCGGTGTAAACACACCAGCAGTATTTCCACGCTTTCAGCTCCTTTCGGACCTCTCCTTTTCCCACGGCACATCCGTGCCTTTGGAGCAGGAGGTGAACAAGCGAACGAGCCCTCAGCTTAGTCACACACCGGGAATTCCACTCCCAAGGCTCGGGCGGGCGTATCCCGGCGTTTTGAAGGGGGGGAAAAAAGGTTTATTTAAAAGCGCCGATCCCTCTGGAGGGGCACGCGTGTGGAACTTTTCCCTACTTCCTGCCTTCCAGGCCTAAACCCCAGGGGAGGGACGTGTTTTCCCGCGGCCCAAGGAGCGGGGAAGGGCTGTGTGTCCGTACCTGCCCTCGCCGGGGAGCGTGCATGTAGACCCCGAGGTAGAGGCCCAGGGACTGGGAGAAGGCGAGGCGCAGGCGGTGCCCGGTGCCGGCCGCCAGCCGCAGGTCCCTGCTCACCGGCATGAACTCCAGCAGATCCGCCACCATCAGGCACATCTGATCCTGCCAACGGGGGAAAAAGTGCCAGGGCAGCAAGACGGTTAACACTCAGGGCTCAGAAACTGCCCTTCTCCCCTCTTCCTCCTTCCCCTTCCGGCCAAAATCTGTCCAGACTTTTCTGCGAAGGATGCAAATTAAGCCTCCGTACACATACCTGAGCTACTCCTTGGCTTTTCCCACCTCACCTGTGCCCTCTCCCACCTCACCTGTGCCCTCTCCCCCACCCATCACACGGGCTGCCGGAGCCCAGGCACGTAGGACAAAGCTTCCCCTCCCTCCCACGACACATTCCAGTGCCGCTGAGCCGTGAAAGCGCCGTGCTGCTCCATTAGCTCCGGCACTCAATATCTGGAGCAAGAGGCTTTTATTAACTTCTTGTTGACAAAGACACTTTCATTACTGCTGAAAGCGGGAGAAAATCCATTTAGGATAGCTCCTTGGGCTTCAAAGCGCTCCTGCGTGCCTTCCCCAATGCTCCAGTAGGTCTGGAAATAGCCCTTATCCCAGGGTGAGAGTGGGGAGGAAACCACCCAAACACTGCTACAAACACGCACCATGACTGCTGTCACACTTTGTCCCAAATCCCAGCGTGGAGAAGCCACAGGGACAATTTAACGGGAGATAAATCCATGCCAAGCACTCATCTGTCACTCCTCCAGCCTCCCTTTGCTCCCCCAGATCCAGGCTCTGCTCACCTTGTAGGACCACATGCGGAGTTTGTGGTCCTGGCAGAGGGCGAAGAGGAAGGCGTCGTGATCCAGGCAGTGCACGGAGAGGCTGACGGGCACATCCGACAGGCCGCCGTCGCCTCTGGAGAACCAGACTTTACATCAACAGCTTAAAAGAAAATTCCACACCCCTGGAAGTGTCCAAGGCCAGGCTGGACAGGGCTTGGAGCAAGCTGGGTTAGTGGAAGGTGCCCCTGCCCATGGCAGGGGGTGGCACTGGATGGTCTTTAAGGTCCCTTCCCACCCAAACCACTCCAGGATTCCATGACTCTAAAATCAAGGCAGGTGCACAGATCTGAGGTACTGGGGTTCCACGATTGTGGATTTAAATCCAAATAAACCAGGGGGGTGAGACCAGAAGAAGGTAATGTTTCAGCATCCATGGAACAGAGAATCCCACCACGCCAGTAACACCCAAGCATGGACCCCATCGGCGCCAGGCAACGCCCCTCCCACTTCCAAGGAAAAGGCCCAAGGATTTGGCTGTGCACTGTAAGCCACCCTAACAATCCCAGCCCTAAAGATCCCAATCCACCACGGAGCATCCATGTGATCCCCCACGTAACCTCTGCCCATCAGGAACAACCTGACACCTCAGCACAAGGGCAGCGTAATCCCTAATCCGCGCTGGCTGCCGGCCACATCCTGGGCAAATCCTCAGAGGCCAATTACTAGAGAGAACATATTCACAGACACACAGAACCAGCAGGACCCCACTAATCCAGCATTCCGCTCCCAACTTCCGTACTCTGACAGCTCCTGTGACCCAGTTAACTTTTTTGGGCGGAGTATTTATGGGTGCCCGTGTGACTCGAGCTAAAAATTCCAGGTGAGGGGATCCAAAAGCCAAAATTAGCTCCGTTTATCCATCTCCAGACATTTACCTGATGGCAGTCGGCATCCAGCCAGTGAGGAAACGCTGCACCACCGAGCTCTGCTTCAATTCCACGATGGAAACGCTTCCTTTGGAAACAAAAGGGACGCCAAAAATCAAAACTAAATGAAATTCCAAGCTGGGAGAGGGAGTGTAGGTCCCAGTGCTCACCTGGAGCATCGGGGGGAGGCAGCTTAAGGACAAAGATCCCTCCTGAGGCAGAGGGAAGGGCAAAGAGAGCCTCCCCCTCACTGCTCAGCCAGGCTGCGGAGGCCACGGAGTTGGGAGCCAGCCCTGGCACACTGGGAATCACGTAGTAATTGGAGGGATCTCTGATGTGGATTTTGCTGATATCCGTGAACACGGACTGGACTTGGCTCTCTGTGATCAGCTCCTGGAGGGAAACAAGAGCAAACAGCCCCAAGTTGTGCACGGCAGGTTTAGGGTGGATATCAGGGAAAATTCCTTTGTGGAAAGGGTTATCAGGCATTGGAAAAGGCTCCAGTGCTGGAGCTCCCATCCCATGTGGATGGGGCACTTGGGGATATGGGTGGCCTTGGCAGTGCTGGGGGAACGGTTGGACTCCCTGATCCCAGAGGGTTTTTCCAACCTCAGGGATTCCATTAAACAGCAGCTCCTAAGCACACATACCCAAGGCACAGAAAAGAAACGCCAGACACCCGTGGAATGGCAACTGCCCCTTGATAAAAAGGATTCTTCCAGTAAAAAAAGTTTTCGGGACAGCTCACAGCAAACTGCTGGTGACAAATCCCAGGAGGAGCAGCTCTGCCACAGCACAGGGTCATCCCTTGGGAAAGCTCTCCAGAGTTCTAAAAGCAGGAGAGAAGCTCTCCAAGAGCTACCTCTCCAAGAGAGAAGAGGGACCTGGCAAGAAGCAAAGTCAGAGCGAGTGGGGAGAATCGTGGAATCCTGGAATGACTTGGCTTGGAAGGGACCTTAAGGATCATCCAGTCCCAACCCACACCCATGGAAAACATGGTAAATGTGGAAGATGGATCCTAGGCAGGATTTATATAACATGACATACAGACTCCAATCCACCCGTACACACCCTCCTCAGCTGGGGAAAAAAACTGGCAAGGGCTCTGGAAAAGCCAGGGCTCATTCCCAGCAGCAGCCTAACTCCGGTGCCACCGCAGTCCACGCGACACGGGCTGGACACTTGGCCGGTTCCCGAAAGCAAAGCGCGGCTGAATTCCCGAAAAAATATCCCCCTTTCCCCCGTGGGTCAGCCGTCCCTCCCTCCCTGGGCACACCAGCGGCGCTCCCGGCACTCACGCTGCGGTAGAGGCGCGCGGGGTGCGGCAGCAGCAGGCGGTGCACGGTCTGCGCCGTGAGCAGCAGCACGGCCAGGTGGCTCTGCAGCTCGCACAGGTGGACCCCGCCCGGCAGGAACGGGCAGCCCTGCACCCGCAGCCGCAGCGCGTTGTGCAGCAGCGGCACGTCCAGGGACTCCTCCACCAGCTCCACCGTGTCCCCCGAAGTGCTCCTGCGGGGAGAGACACGGCACACACGGGCTGAGCGGGGGGCGAGGGAGACGGCGGGAGGGGCTGAGGATGAGGAGGGTCTGAAGGAGCAGGAAGGGAAGAGACGAGGATGAGGAGGGTCTCAGGGGGAGAAGGGCCTGAAGAGGGTAAGAAGGGGAACAGTGAGGATGAGGAGGGTCTGATGGGGTGAGAAGGGAGAGGTGAGGATGAGGAGGGTCTGAGAGGGTGGGAAGGGAGATAAGGATGAGAAGGGTCTCAGGGGGAGAAGGGCCTGAAGGGGGCGAGAAGGGGAAAAGTGAGGATGAGGAGGGTCTGAGAGGGTGGGAAGGGAGAGGTGAGGATGAGGAGGGTCTGAGTAGGGTAAGGAGGGTCTAAGCGGGATGAAGAGGGGAGAGGTGAGGGTGAGGAGGGTCTGAGGAGGAGAAGGGCCTGAAAGGGGTGAGAAGGGGAAGAGTGAGGATGAGGAGGGTCTGAGGGGGCAAGAAGGGAGAGGTGAGGATGAAGAGGGTCTGAGAGGGTGGGAGGGGGGAGATGAGGATGAAGAGGGTCTGAGGGGTTGAGAAGGGAGAGGGTTGAGGATGAAGAGCATCTGAGTAGGGTGAGGAGGGTCTAAGCAGGATGAAGAGAGGTGAGGGTGAGGAGGGTCTGAGGGGGGTGAGAAGGGAGAGGTGAGGATGAGGAGGGTCTGAAGGAGTGGGAAGGGACATAAGGATGAGGAGGGTCTCAGGGGGAGAAGGGCCTGAAGGGGGTGAGAACGGGAAAAGTGAGGATGAGGAGGGTCTGAAGGGAGGGAGAAGGGAGAGGTGAGGATAAGGAGAGTCTGAGAGGGTAGGAAGGGAGAGGTGAGGATGAGGAGAGTCTGAGTAGGGCGAGGAGGGTCTAAGCCGGATGAAGAGGGGAGAGGTGAGGGTGAGGAGGGTCTGAGAGGGTGGGAAGGGAGAGATGAGAATGAGGAGGGTCTAAAGGAGTGGGAATGGGAGAGACGAGGATGAGGAGGGCCTCAGGGAGAGAAGTGCCTGAAGAGGGTGAGAAGGGGAAAAGTGAGGATGAGGAGGGTCTGAGGAGGTGAGGAGGGGGGAGGTGAGGATGAGGAGGGTCTGAGGGGAGCGACGCGGCGCGGGGTGGGCGGGTGCGCGCACTCACCACCGCACCCATCGGTTCCTGGTGGCGGCCGCGAGCTGCGCGCTCTCCTGGTAGCAGAAGCCGCCGGCGCTGTCGGGGTAGCGGCCGGCGGGGAGGGGGGCGGTGCCGGGAGGCACGAAGAGCAGCTCCTGCGGGGGCCGCGGCGGGGCCCGCCCGGCCGCGCTCAGCTCCAGGCAGCTCCGCGCCGCCAGCGCCGCCGCCATCTTGAGCCGCCGCGTTCCCGCCTCGGCCGCGCGGGGCACGACGGGAACTGCGGGGGAGGGAGGGGCGCGCCCCCTGGCGGGCGGGAGGACGAGGGGGCAGGAGGGAGCGGGGCGCCCCCTGGCGGTCGGGAGGACCGAGGGCAAGAGAGAGGGGAGGGAGAGGGTCTGGGGAGGGGAGGATGGGGGGGTTTGGGGAAGGAAGGAAGGAGGGGGAGAGGGTCTGGGGAGGGGATATGGGCGAGGGGATATCTGCGGAGGCGGAATATGGGGAAGAGCGGTCCAGGGAGGGGGTTTGTGGAGGGGATTTGAGAAGAGGGGAAGGGAAGGAGTTAGGGTGAGAGGGGGCTCTGGGGAGATGGGAAGGAGAGAGGGATTTGGGAAGGAGAGTTTGGGAAGGGGGTGTGGGAAGGGTCCATGGGATTCGGGGCAGGCCCATGGAGGACAGGACAGGATCCGGGTGTGGCTTAGTGGGGGTGGTTACAGCCCCATGTGCCCCCAGCAGCACCCATCATCCAGCCCCCAGCACCCACCCGTGCCCACATCTCATCCCAGCGAAGGAGCCGCCACCATCCCGGCTGTGTCCCGCTCTGGCTGCTGGCACAGCATGTGCTCCTGTGCTGGCAAGGGCAGCGGGGACCCCACCACCCCACGGGTGCCACACGTCCCCCCATGATGCCACGCAGTGCTGGTGCCGGGCCTGGCCGTGTTCCCGCTCCACTCAGAACAATCCGGCCTTTGAGCGGGATCCGGCGCCGGTGGCACGAGGCTCCCCCTGGCAGAATGGGCCCATTCTGGTGGCAGGTGCCGCAGGGGGCTGGGGGCTCTAGCTGCCCCCTCAGCTTTATTTGGGGTCAAAGACTGTGGCTGCGGGAGCTGTGGGGAGCTGGCACAGCCAGATTTGGGTGCTCAGGCATCGCGGCAGTGCCAGAGCAGGGCACTGGCGACGGAAGGGGCAGAGGTGGGATAGAGGGGGACTGGGTGTACCCCCCCCCCTGCTCCGGCACCGGGGGGGTGCCCCACATCCACCCCATGGCTGGTGGCACGCGGTGCCCGTGGTGGGGCAGTGACCCCGCGGGTGCCCTGGTGGGTGTGGGATCCCCCCACGCTGTGCATCGGTGCATCCCGGAACAGCGTCAGTGCCGTGCCAGGACAGTGCTGGGACCGTGCCAGGAATGGGTCAGGACAGTACTTGGACCATACCGGGACTTGGACTGTACTGGGACAGTACCTGGACTATACCGGGACCATACCTGGACCGTACCGGCACCGGGACAGTACCTGGACCACACCCGGACCGTACCGGGACAGTATCTGGGCTGTACCGGGACCATACTTGGTCAGGGACCGGGACAGTACCGGACCGTGCCCCACACGCCGCCCAGGCTCCCTGCGATCCTATCCCGCTCCCATTCCCGGGAGTCCCCGTTCCCGGGGCCGGGCGGGGCGGCCACTGTCCCCGCCCCGGGGCGCTCCCGCCGCTTCCTGCGGGCACGACCGGGACGGGGCGGGACGGGACGGGCTGGGGCGGCGGCGGCGGGAGCGGAGCGCGGTGAGTCCGGCCCGGGCGGGAGCGGGGCACGGCCGTGGGGGCCGCGGGCGGGGAGCCGGGGGTCCCCGCCGGGCGGGAGGGGGCGGTCCCGGGGGTGCCCGGCAGCGAGGGTCCCGGCGAGGCGGGATCCGGGGGTCCCGGTGGGGCGGGAGTCGTTGCATCCCAGTGGAGTGGGATCCCTGAGACCCGGTGGAGCAGGATCCGTGGGTCCCGGTAGGGCGGGAGCCGTTGCACTCCCGTGGGGCAGGATCCGTGGGTCCCGGTGGAGCAGGATCCACGGGTCCTGGAAGGGCAGGATTCGTGGATCCAGGGATGCCCGGAGCTGAGGGTGCCAGTGAGGCAGGAGCTGGGGGTCCCCACGGTAGCTGTGGATCCTGGGGTGACCAGGGCTGGGTCCCGGGGGGTGCAGTGGACTGGGGACCCTGGGAGTGCTGGGAAACTCCCGGGACAGGCACTCACGGAAACGTGGGGGGTCCCCAGGCCCAGCCGGAGCGTGCAGGACAGGCTGGGGCATGCGGGGTGACCCCTGGACGGGGGTCCCGGTGTGGGGTGGGGGTGCCCCGCGCCCCTCCATTGGGATTAGGCGGTGGGACGCCACGGGCGCCGGGCACTAAGAGGCTTTGGCAGCCCCGCGGAGTCGATGCCGCCGTGTCCCGGGAATGTCTTGACACGGGGACCCCCGTTGTGCCGGGCCCCCGGTGTCCCCGCGGGCGGGAGCGCCGGCGCCCAGCCCGTGCCCGCCGGGCCCGGCGGTGCCAGCCGGGGCCGGGAGCGACGGGAGCGACGGCCGCGGCAGCTGGGCTTGGAGCCGCGGGGACCTCCCCGCTCCCAAGGCCGCTGGGATTCTGGAAAATGCCTGGAAATGGTGAACCGCCTGCCCTTATATGGCTCCGGCGGGTTGGCGCGCCTCGGCCCCTCTCCCGGCGTGCCGTGCCGTGCCGGGATCCTGGGAAAACGCCGTGGGCTGTGCCTCGCGCCCCAACTCCCGCGCTGGAATGTGCAACGGAGCAGGCGGATCCCACGGCGGGGAGAAAACCCCACCTCCCACCTCCCTCCCGCCGGCACCGGCACAACCCCGGCCCCTGCCTCAGTTTCCCCCGCTGGGGAGTTTTCGGGAGCCCCCGGTTGCACCCAGGTCGGCACTCCGGGGGCTGGGGGTACCCGGGGGCTGCGGCGGGTCGGGGGATGAAAATCAGGGCTAATCCCACCCGGAGCAAGCGGGAGCCGGGGGGCTCTGGGCAGCCGTGTGCCCACCGAGGTGACACTGGGGGAATAAGAGGATCAACCCCCCCCCCCGCTCGCCGGGGCGGGACGGAGGTGGCCAGAGGGCCGAGGCGAGTGGCCACGGTCCCGGTGACGTGGGAACGGCGCCGTAATCCTGGTGCTCTGAGCGGATTAGGGTGGCCGGGGCTGGCTTTTGGGGACGAACTGCAGTGGCCACAAATCCCCGGCCGGGTGTCACGTGGGGGAGCCCCCGTCTGGTCCCCCAGTGCCACCTGGGAGTCCCCTCTTGTCCCCCAGCAGAGTGGGATGGAGGTCAGACCGTGCCGGGGGGGGATGCTCGGGGGCCCCGGTGTCACGGGCTGCTCATGGGGCTGGGTGTCCCCCTGGAGTCGGGGTGCCCGTGGGGCCAGGTGCCCTATGGCTGTGGGGCTAAGGAATTTGGGGTTTGGGGGGCTGCTCACCAAATCATCTGGGATGCCCAGGAGGTGCCTCATGGCAGAGCCAGCTGTGCCAGCACCCAGGGTCCCAGGCCGTGGCACCGCTGGGGCTGTGGGGCTGGACCCCACTTGGGGAGCACCGCGGTGGCTTTTTGGGGGGCTCCTGGCGTGCTTGGGGAAGCCCCGGGGAGGGCGGTGGCAGGATGGCGGCCAGGCAGCACGGTGGGTGTGGGGAGGCGCCGGCAGGAACCGGCCTGACCGGTTGGGTGCCGGTGCTGGGGGTGCCGGGGGGCTCGGGTGGCCATGTCCCCGGCACAGCACGTGGCCTGGCTCAAGGTCACCGTCCCCAGGGCCACTCTCCGGGGTGACCAGGCTCGGTGGCCTCGCTGTTCCCATGTGCTTTGCTGCCGGCCGCTGTTTTTTGGTGCCTCAGCTGTGTTGGTGGCACCGAGCAGTTTCGGTGGCACGGGAGGATCCCGGTGGCACTGGTGGTCCGGAAGGGCGAGCCGGCACTGAGCTCACCTGGAAGGTGTCCCGTGGGCGCGGCGCTGACGCACGGCCCCGGTGGGTGGGGGCGATGGCGCTGGTCCCACTTGGTCCCAGCACAGTCCCCGAGTGTGGGGTGAGGAGGGGGGGCTGAACCCTCTGTTCTCAGCATTGCAGTGGGCTGTGCCAAAATTCCTTTGTGCTCTATCCGGGGATTTTCAGGGTTGGGGGATGCTGGCACCCCTTGGCATGGGGGGGGTTTGGCCATCAGGGCTCTTCATCAGGGTGACCCCCCTTGGTGCCACACGCCACCCAGATCTGGGGGGTCCCCGCACCCCCTAACCCCGCCGCTCTCCCCACAGAGCCGCCCTGTGCCCCGCCGGTGCCAGGCGATGCCGGGATGCCAGTGCCCGCTTGCCCACAGCGCCCTGCCCTGAGCCCGGAGCCCGGCTGTGCCATGGAGGATCCGGCCGGTGCCGTGACCGAGCCGTGGGCCGAGGGGCTCCACAACACCAACAACAACGCGGCCCCGGGGGGGTGGCCGGGTGCCCGCAGTGGGCACCCCCTGGCACCTTTCGGTGGTCCTGGGGCCAAGCCCAGCTACCTGGACCGCGTGGTGCTGGAGATTGTGGAGTCGGAGCGCACCTACGCCCGCGACCTGCGCAGCATCGTGGAGGTGGGTGCAGGGGGGGCACCCGGGGGGAGACCCCTCAGGTGAGGTTTGGGATCTGGGGGGTGTCACTGCCACCGTGGATGCCTGGCAGGGTTACCTGGGCAAGATCATCGACGCGGAGGAGCCGGTGCTGCGGCCGGAGCAGGTCAGCGCGCTCTTCGGGAACATCGAGGACATCTACGAGCTCAGCAGGTGGGCGAGCGGGTGCCACTGGGGAGGGGCACTGGAGTGCCACCCTGTCCTGTGAGTGGGGGGGGCTGTGGTCACCCTGTCCTCTCTGTGCCCCCCAGCACCCTCCTGCAGAACCTGGAGAGCTGTGCCAGTGACCCCGTGGCCGTGGCCGTGTGCTTTGTCACCCGGGTAAGGGCGGGCATGGTGAGGGGCATGGGGGGCTCCAGGGGGGCACCGGGGCCGTGCCAAGGTCTCACCACGCTCCCTCTGCCCGCAGAGCCAGGAATTCACCATCTACACCCAGTACTGCAACAACTACCCCAGGTGAGTGGGGGCAAAGGGGGGTGGGCAGGGAGGTGGGCAGAGGTGGGCAGGGGTCTGAGCCTGCTCCCTTGCCCACAGCTCGGTGGCAGCGCTGGCCGAGTGCATGAGGAGCAAGGTCCAGGCGCGGTTCCTGCGGGAATGCCAGGAGCGGCTGCGGCACGCGCTGCCTCTCGGGGCCTACCTGCTCAAGCCCGTCCAGAGGATCCTCAAGTACCACCTGCTGCTCCAGGTGAGCGCCCGGCGCGTGGCACGGCATGGTGTGGGCACCCGCTGTGGCACGGGCACCTGGCAGAGGTTCCCTGGAGCAGTCTGGGCACCTGACAGGGCACATTTCCCTGGCACACCCCGGGCAAGACGTGCCCGTGGGCACTGCCCTGATGGCACGTGCTGTGCCCAGGAGATCGCCCGGCACTTCGAGCACAAGGCAGGGGACGACTACGAGCTGGTGCTGGAGGCCATCGACACCATGACCTGCGTCGCCTGGTACATCAACGACATGAAGCGCAAGCACGAGCACGCCATCCGCCAGCAGGTGGGCACCGGGGGGTCACCGCTGCTGGGGGGGCACTGGGTGGGCGCTGTGGCAGGTGTCCTGATGCTTGTGTCCCCTGTGTGTCCATGCAGGAGATTCAGTCGCTGCTGCTGGGCTGGAAGGGGCCGGACCTGACGAGCTACGGGGAGCTGGTGCTGGAGGGCACCTTCCGGGCGCAGCGGGTGCGCCACGACCGTGCCCTCTTCCTCTTCGACAAGGCCCTGCTCATCACCAAGCGCCGCGGGGACCACTACGTGTACAAGAGCCACATCCCGGTGCGAGACAGGGATGGGGCACTGGGGGGTGCTGGGCATGAGGGAGCCCACTGAGTGCTGGGGACCCCGGTGGATGCCAGGGATGGAGTGGGTGTCGGGAACCTCGGTGGGTTCTGGGGTGGGAGTCCCGGTGCACTCCGGGCATGCTGATGCCTCTCCCTGCAGTGCTCCTCGCTGATGCTGATCGAGAGCACGAGGGACTCGCTGTGCTTCAGCCTGGCACACTACAAGCACGGCAAGCAGCAGCACAGCCTGCAGGTAATGGGGCACGGGGCATTGGGCACCCTGGGGACCCCCCTGGGAGCCCCCTGCCTGACCCCAGCGCCCTCCCTGTGCCCCTCAGGCCAAGAGTGTGGAGGAGAAGCGCATGTGGACCCACCACATCAAGCGGCTCATCCTGGAGAACCACCACGCCACCATCCCCCAGAAGGTGAGGGTGAGGTGGATGGCACCTTGGTGCCACCGGGGACCCCTCAGCATGGCGAGTGGGAGGCAGCTGCACCTTACCTTCACCCCCACCTCTCTTCATCCTCCCCCCACCTAGGCTAAGGAAGCCATCCTGGAGATGGACCTGTTCTGTGAGTGGCACCGGCACCCCACCATTCCCTCCCTGCCCTCCTCTGTCCCCCCCCGTGTTCCCCCGTGTCATCCCCTGTCCCCACAGACCCCCCGCGCCTGCCCCGCTGCAGCCCCGAGCGCCTGAAGAAGAGCTGGTCCTGCCAGCCCCTGGGTGACGCTGCCACCGAGCCACTCCAGGGACGCCGGCAGTCCGGTGAGAGCTGCGTGTCACCAGTGTCCTGACTGTCCTCCGTGTTCCCACTGTCCCCAGTGTCCACACCACACCACCTCCACCACTTACCCAGGCCAAGCCATGGCTGGGTGACACCAATGCCTGCAGGGAGGGTGGCACTGGCTGCTGATGGTGTCCCTGTTCCTGTCCCCACAGAGCCCTTCCAGCACCAGGAGCACATGGAGACGCTCCTGGAACGGCTGCAGGGACACGGGGGGCGCAGGCAGTCGGGTGCGAATGGCAGCAAGGCTCGGGGGGCTCGGGGTGCTGACAAGTTTGGGGACACAGGGGTGATGCCACTGTCACCTCACCTCCCCACAGAGCCCTCCAAGCACAACCTGTGGCACCTGGGCGAGCAAGGTGAGCTGGCAGGGCTGTGGCACCGGCGTGACAGGCAGAGGGGCGCCCAGGGGCTGTGGGGGCAATTTTGGGATGCTGCACCCCCCTAATCTCTGCTTTTCTCTCTCCTGTTTGGCAGGGCTGAAGGTAAGGCTGGGTGTGGGTGGGTTGGCGTGCCCAGTGCCCCCCAGCCCTGGCACAGGGCGCTGAGCCCTGCCCTCGCCCCCGCGCAGCATTCTGGCAGCGACGGGGCACTCCTGGAAGGGGGGGAGCCCCCCCAGCACCCCAGAGCCTGGACAGCGGCTGAGGGCATGGTGGAGGAGGAAGAGGAGGAGGAGGGAGAGGAGGCTTTGGGCAAGGACTGCCAGGAAGAGCTGCCTGAGGCTGGGAATCGGCTGGTGGAGCCCCAGGAAGAGCAGGTACCCACCTCGGTCCCCCGGATCGCTTCTGGGGTACCCCATGTCTCTCCCAGGGCACACAGTATAGCTCCTGGGGCATCCCACATCACCTCCTGGGCACCCCATGTCCCTCCCTGGGCAGGACCCAGTGTCATTCCCGGGGTGTTTCCATATTGTTTCCAGGGCACCCCATATGACTCCCAGAGCACCCAGTGTCACTCCTGGGCCCTCCATATTGTTTCCAGGGCACCCAGCATCATTCCCAGGGCATCCCACATCTCTTCTAGGGTACCCCACATCACTCCCAGAGCATCTCACACCACTGCTGGGGTACCCCACATCAGTACCAGGGCACCCTGTGTTGCTCCCAGGGCCACTGCAGGGTCCTAAGCTGTGGTTTGGCTGGGACTCCCCCTACTTGGAGCATCCAGTGCCCCCTCAGCTCGTGACACCCCACCTTTGCTCTCGCCCAGGCCGTGGGGCACTCATGGGTGCTGGAGGGACCCAAACGGCCGAGCAGCTGGGGGCCAGGGAGCTGTGAGAAGGTCAGTGCAGCCCTGCAGCCCCCACCTGGGGGTCCCCAGGGACCCAGCACCCACTCACCCGCTGGCAGCTCCGGTGAGCACCGTGAGGTGCCAGAGGCACCCAAATCCCCATCCCCGGCGGGGCCCCCGGCACTGCCCAGTGGGGACAGGGAGCCGGAGCGCGCTGCGGAGGATTTGCAGGTGCTGAGCAGCGAGGAGGAGGAGGAGGAGGAAGAGGAGGAGGAAGGAGCTGCCAGCATCCTGCCGCCCTCGGTGCTGGACCAGGCCAGCGTCATTGCCGAGCGGTTCGGCGGCGGCAGCAGCCTGTCCCGGCGGAGCAGCCTGGCACTGGAGGGGCCGCTGGGACGCGCCCCCAGCCACGGCGGCAGCACCCTCAGCCTGGATGGGGGCCCCCCGCTCGAATCCGGGGAGCCCGGGGGCTCCTGCAGCACCATCCCCTCGCCCGAGCCCTTCGCCAGAGCCCGCCGGGAATCGCTGCTCTCCAACCGGGACCGCCTGCTCCTCGACAAGATCAAGAGCTACTACGGCCACGCCGAGCACCGCGACGCCGGTTTCGGGGTGCGCCGCCGCGAGAGCCTCTCCTTCATCCCCAAGGGGCTGGTGCGCAGCTCCGTGTCCCGCCTCAACGGGCTCCCGCGGCCCCCCGGGAGCCCCGAGCCCCCCTCGCAGCCCGAGGCACCGGAGCCGTGCCAGGAGAACGGGGTGCAGCCCCCCGAGCCGCTGCTCATCCTGGAGGAGGATGATGTGGGCGCCGGGGGGTCACCTCCGGGGCCGCCCCCCCAGCTGCTGCTGACCCCCCCTCACCTGGGCACCAAGGTGTACCAGCTGGCACGGCAGTACAGCCTCCGCATCAAGAGCCGCCGCGCCGGCGCCCGCCGGCCCCCGCTGCCGCGGGAGGACGGGGACCCCCCTCCCAGCACACCCTCGCCGGCTGCGCCGCGGGACGGAGGAGGGCTGGCGGTGCCCCCGTCCCCGTGTGTCCCCCGCAGCCCCTCGAGCCCCGTGGGTGCCGAGCCCTTCGCCTGGCCCGACGTGCGGGAGCTCCGTGCCCGTTTCGGCGCCCCCCGGCCCCCGCCCGTGAGCCGCAGCCGCTCGGCGCCCGAGGGTCCCGTTCGGGGCGGGCGCCCCGTCGGGAAGGAGCGCGGCGGCGGCCGGAGCCGGAGCGCCGAGGCCAACGGGGGGTCCGACAGCCGGAGCCCGGCGCCGGCGAGGCACAGCAGCGACGGGGCGCTGTGGGTGGCGGCAGAAGCCCCCCTGGGCCCCGGGCAGCGGGTGCTGGTGCTGGAGCGGCTGCCGGAGCCCCCCACGTACGTGCAGATCCGCTCGCCCACCACCCGCGAGAAGATCTGCCTGAAGGCGGTGGTGGAGCGCTGCAAAGCCTACCAGGCTTCCGAGGAGTACCGGCGGCGCTGCCCCGAGCCCCCCGACACCCCCGAGCCCCCCCGCCACGGCCTCGTCAGGGACCTCCGGCAGAAGTTTCAGAGCCTCGACGCTGCCAGCTAGGAGGGGGGACGGGGAGAAGGGGCGTTCTGTGGACCCCCGGGGGAAGGAGCACCCCACGGACCCTCAGGGGAAGGAGCACCCCATGGACCTCCAACTTACCTGGAAGAAAGGGCACCCCACGGCCCCGCAGGTTGTTTAAGAGAAGGAGCACCTTGGGGATCCCCAATTTGCCCGGAAGAAGGAGCACCTCATGGACAGCGAGCGTGTCCAGGAGATAGAGTATCCCATGGACCTCCAATGTACCTGGAAGAAGGGGCACCCCGTGGACCCCCCAGTCCACCTGGCAGAAAGAGCACCCTGGGGACCCCCAACCTACCTGGAAAAAGGGGCAGCCCATGAACCTCCCCCCGTGCCCAGGACCAGGGGCCCCCCCATGTCCCCTCAGTGCCCCCCAGCCCCCCTCCCTCCCCCTGGTGCCCAGCACTACACCCCGCTCGCTTTCATATCTTTATTAGAAAAAAAACCCAAACTGAACCCAAAGTTCCTCTCTGGTCACCCGCCCCCCCCGAGGTGTCTTGGCCCGGCCGCGGGGTGCAGGGGGGGTCCCCCCACCCCGGCTGGGGGGGGCACGGGGCGGGGGGTGCTGGAGAGGGGCCCCCATGGGCCGACGCTCTTTGGTTGGTGCCCGCAGGGGCCGGGGGGGGTCCCCCCTCTGCACCCACGTGCTGCGGGGGGGGGGTTTATGGCTTTGGGGGGCACTCGCGCACTCCCCCGTGTGGGTGCTGGGTGGGGGTCCATGCACACCCGTGCCGTGCGTGCGGAGGTGGGGGGGGCCGGGGGTGCACCTGCATGCGGGGACACACGTGTGCAGACGTGTGCGTGCAGGGACACGCGTGGGCACGAGGGGCACGCGCCTGGGGGGGGGCACCTGCGCTCGCCTCCGCACAGGCGTGTGCCTGAAACGTGTAAATGTATGTATATATATAAATACAAATATATATATATATATATATATATATACACCTGTGCACACGGACACGTGTGCTCGCGGGGGGGGGCTCCCGCCCACGTGTGTGACCCCCCCACACGTGCCCTCTAGACCCGGTGGCACCTGTACAGGTACTGCACACGCGTGTCCTTACACACGCGTGGCCCCGCTGGCGTGACGTGGGGTGTGTCCCCCCCCCCGCCCGCCATCCGGGGGGGTTATTTCTTTTTTGGGAAGAAGCTGAAGCGTTTCTCCTTGTCCTTGCGGGGCAGGGGGGGTTCGGGAGGCGCCGGGGGCAGGGACAGGGGGAGGCTCTGCGTCTTCCCCCAGCTGCCCCGACACTCGGTGATGGCCGCGCTCAGCCCCTGCAGCCAGGCCTGCAGCTCCTCCTGCGGGCACAGGAGGAAGATCAGGAGGGGCTCCCCTGTCCCCCCAGCACCTTCCCGGCCACCCCCATGTCCCCCAGGGTGATGCCAGTTACCCTACGTCTTCCCCAGCTGCCCATATTCCCCTGGGGCACTGCCAGCCCCTCATTGTGTCCTTATGGCACCTCTTGCCACCCCTGTGTCCGCTGACCACCACTGGCCCCCCAGTGTCCCCCTGGCCACCCCTGTGTCCCCTGGGCACTGCTACTATCCCCCTGTGTCCCCCTGGGCACCACCAGCCACCCCACATCCCCCTGATCACTGCTGGCCACCATGTCCCCTGCGCACCAGTGGTGTCCCACTGTGTCCCCTGGGAACAGCCAGCCACCCTGTGTCCCTCTGGACCTCTCTGGCTACTACCCCTGTGTCCCCTGAGCACCACTGGCCACCCTCTGTCCCCCCGGTCACTGCTGGTCACCATCGTGTCCCCCAGCCCCCCCATGTCACCCCCCAGGCCACCCCTCACCTCATCCTTGCCGTGGAACAGCCACTCGCTGCCGTTGCTGAGCCTGGGGACAGAGGACATAGGCCAGTGCCACGCGTGCCCACCGTGCCCCCCGCGCCATGCCGTGCCCTCACCTGAGCTTGAAGACATGTTTCTTCTTCTTGTAGCCAGCGGGGACCTCGCAGCGGGCGTCGCGCAGCCCCAGGGGCTCCTCGCCCTGGCACGGCAGCCCCAGCGCGCGGCTCTTGGCGTCCTTGAAGAAGGCGAGCTGGCCGCCCCGCAGGACACAGTACCGCGTGCTCCACGACCTGCGCCAGCACCGGGTCACCCTGGTGTCACCGCCCCGCCCGGGGACACCGTGGGCCCCGCCGCCGCTGCCACCGCCCTGCCTACCGGTTGGACGCGCGCTTGGTGGCCGCCTCCAGGTCGTGCTTGCGGCCGAGGTAGCCCTCCAGCTGGACGCTGCTGACGCGGGCCGGCAGCGTGGCCGGCTCCTCCGGCTCCTCCCGTGGTGGCCGCGGGGTTGGTGACACCGGCTCCTCGTCGCCCGTCCTCGGCGCCAGCTGTCGCAAAGCAACAGCGCGGTTACGCCGCGGCGTCACCCACCGCCACCGAGGGATGCGCGGGGAGGTGTTGTCCCCTCCCGTGGTGGCACCGGGTACGTGGGTCACTGTCACCAGAGGGTCACAGTCCTTGAGCTGGTCGATAAGCTCTGGCCTGGGGGCAGGTCACCCCCAGGTCTCAGTGCCAGTGACTGCACCAGCTCTGGTATGTGGGAACTGGTGGCTACTGGGAGGATGCCAGTGGGCAGCTGGGACACAGTCCAGCCCTGAGACCCTCATTACAGTGCCAGTGACCCCACCAGCTTGAATATTCAGGAACTGATGGCTACTGGGAAGACTCTAGTGATGGCTGGGACCCTCATTGAAGTGCCAATGACCCCACCAGTTTCAGTATGTGGAAACTGGTGGCTACTTGGAGGACTGCAGTGAGCATCTGGGACACAGTCCACCCCTGGGACCCCCAGTAGTGTCAGTGACCCCACCAGCTCGAATATTCATGAACTGGTGGCTACTGGGAGGACTCCAGTGACAGCTGAGACCCTTGTTGAGGTGCCAGTGACCCCACCAGTTCTGATATCTGGAAACTGGTGGTTACTGGGAGGACCCCAGTGAGCATCTCAGGCACGGTCCAGCCCTGAGACCCTCAGTACAGTGTCAGTGACCCCACCAGCTTGAATATTCAGGAACTGGTGGCTACTGGCAGGACTCCAGTGATGGCTGGGACTCTCATTGAAGTGCCAATGACCCCACCAGTTTCAATATGTGGAAACTGGTGGCTACTGGGAGGACTTTGGTGATGGCTGAGACCCTCATTGAGGTGCCAGTGACCCCACCAGTTCTGATATCTGGAAACTGGTGGTTACTGGGAGGACGCTGGTAAGCATCTCAGACATGGTCCAGCCCTGAGACCCTCAGTACAGTGTCAGTGACCCCCCAGCTTGAATATTCAGGAACTGGTGGCTACTGGCAGGACCCCAGTGAGTGGCTGGGACATGGTCCAACCCTGGGACCCCCAGATCTTGGTGACAGTGACCTCATCAGCTCCGGAATGTGGGAACTGGTTGTTGCTGGGAAGGCCCCAGCAAGCAGCAGGGACCCTCAGCACAGCGCCAGTGAAACCACCCCAGCTCCAGTACATGGGAACTGGTGGCTACTGGAAGGATCCCAGTGAGCAGCTGGGACACGGTCCAGCCCCAGGCCCCCCAGATCTCGGTGCCAGTGGTGCCCCAGACGTGGGGTGATGAGTTTGAGCTGAGCCAGGTGAGCAGTCCTGGGAGCCACCCTACTGCTGCTGCCAGCCCAAGGCCTTGGGGACAGCAAGAGGTGCAGTCAGGGGCCGTGGTCCCCAGTAAAAGGGATACCCATCCAGCTGGGTGCCACAGGAGGGGCGAGGCCAGGGTCCATGTCCCCAGGAAGCCAGGAGATGCCCGTGTCCTGAAGCAGGCAGAAATGATCTTGGGCCCAAATAGGTACTCAGGGGCCCTGTTTCCAGGCAGGCAGATGTGATCCTGTCCCCAAGGAGCCAGGAGATGCCTGTGTCTCCATGCAGATGGGGCTCCTGTCCCCAAGCAGGTGAAAGTATCCATGTTCCTGAGCAGGCAGAGAGGACCCTATTCCCATGGAGCCAGCAGATTCCCAAGTTCCCAGGAAGGCAGAGCAGGACCCTGTCCCCATGGAGCCAGAAAGTGCTCGTGTCCCTGAATAGGCAGAGGGGGCTCCTGTCCCCAAGCAGCTGAAAGTGACTGTGTCCCCAAGCAGGCAGAGCAGGACTCTGTCCCCAGCAGATGCCCATGTCCCCAGGCAGGCAGAAACGCTCTTGTCCCCGTACTCCAGGATCTTGCCCCCAGGCAGGGGAAAGTGATCTTGTCCCCAAGGATCCAGAAGATGCCCATGTCCCTGAGCAGGCTGGCAGTAGGCAGAGGGGGCTCTGTCCCCAAGCAGATGAAAGTGGCTGTGTTCCCAAGCAGGCAGAGCAGCACCCTGTCCCCGAAGAGCCAGAAGAGCCCTGAGCAGGCACAAATGATCTAGTCCCTGTGTAGGTACTCGAGGATCCTGTCCCCAGGCAGGGGAGAACGTTCCTGTCCCCCGGGAGCCAGCAGACACCCGTGTCCCCAAGCAGGCAGAAGAGGCAGAAGGGGGTCCTGTCCCCAAGCAGGCAAAGCCTCCAGAAAGCCATCATGTCCCCATCATGCAGGCAGAGCAGGCAGGAGGAGCAGAGAGGCTGGCAGCGGGCACAAGGGGGCTGGCACATGAGGTGACAACACAGTGCCCTGTGGGGTGACGATGCCTTGCAGGGTGACAACGCCGTGGGGGTAACGATGCCCCACAGGGTGCTGATGCCTTGTAGGGTGGCAATGTCCCACAAGGTGACAATACCCCAGAGGGTGACAGTGCTCCATGGGGTGACGATGCCCCATACAGTGATGGGTCTCTTGGGGTGACGATGCCCCACAGGCTGCTGATGTCCCACGGGGTGATGATGTCCCTCTGGACGACAATGCCCCAGGGGGTGACGATGTCCCGCAGGGGTGACGACGCTCCTTGGAGTGACGATGCCTCACAGGGTGACAGTGCCCCATAGAGCGATGATGTCCCTTGGAGTAGCCGGGATCTGCCCACTCCAGGGCAGACACCCCAGCTCTGACTGCTGCACCAATCCCAGACACACACGTGCACCCACAGGTGCCACCCCCCATGTCACCCCAGGAGCTGGGGCAAAGGGGACCTGCAGCACCCCTCTGGCTGCCTGGCCTTTTTGGGGTAATTTAGCATTTATTCAACTCAGGGCAAGGACAAGGTGAGGGCTGGGGACACAGGGAGCTGTCAGCACAATGTGGTCACAGTCACAAGGGGTGCCAGGAACGGTGGGACATGCAGGGAGACAGTTTTGGCTGTCGGAGAAGGTAAAAGCTAAACTCAAGAACTGACCGGCTCTGGTCCATCGGTGGTGGGTATCGAAGTGTCCTGTGTGCTCACATCCTTCCTCTTCTCCTCCTCATCCTCTTCCTCCTCAGACCTGCACAGGGAAGCAGCCATTCAGCATCCCCATCCCAGCTGTGATCCTGCAGGGATTTGGGGCTGGCTGCAGCTCTCCTGTCCCCACCAAGGGATGAAAACCCTGTCAGGGTGAGGCTTGACCTTCATGCTGTTGAAGAGCATCAGTTTGTTGCTCGGAAAAGGCAAATTGCTAAAAAGCCCCTTAATGTTAAAAAAAATCCTTAATGGTTTGAGAAAAACGATGTGGAAATGGTGTCCCTGGCCACGTGGAATGGTGGTGGCAGCCCTTACCCGGCATCCAGCTCCCCATCCAGATCCAAGTGGTAGTCAGGAGCCTTGGAGTGCGTTGTCCCGTCCCGCACCAGCCCCTCACGCAGCGACCGCCCGCCCAGGAGCTCCAGCTGCCGGGGAAGAGGGGAGAAAGTGTTAAGGGGGAGCTGAGGCAGGGCAGGCAGAGGCCTCATCACGAGCCTTCCTCACCGTAGTCAGCTTCCTGAGGGCGGCGATTCTCTCCTCCCAGGTGGCCGAGGACTTCTCAAAAGCCTCGTGTCGCTTCAGCAGCTTCTCCACCGCATCCACCGTCTGCCCGTAGTCGCTGCTGGCCAGGTAGGGCTCCTGCGCCATGAGCCACGACTCGGCCACCGAGGCATCGCGGGAGAACTGGCAAACCTCCAACACTGGGAGAGGGATGGACAGAGCTCAGCCCCTGGCCCACCCTCCCTGCTACCCCCTCGGCACCGCTGTGCACTTCCCTGGCACCCCCGGCGCACTCACGCAGCCGCAGCCGCTCCCAGCGCTGCTCCCACGTCTCCATCATGGCTTTCCTCTTGTCCACCAGCTCCACCAGCTTCGCCTTGATCTGAGAGGGAAAGCCATGAGGGGGTGGCCCTGGTGGCACCATCCATCCACGCCCCCCCATCCCTGATTCCTTCACCTCTGGTGAGTCCTGGTGCTTGCGCTGCAGCAGCTTCTTGCCCAGCTCGATGCAGGTGGTGAAGTTCTTGCTCCGAGCATCCACCTCGGCCCTAATTCCCTGGTGGTACTTCATCAGCAGCTCCACCGAGGAGACATCCCTGGGGACAGAGGGGTACCAACGTCAGTAGTGCCATCGGTGCCGTTCCCGTCCCAGGTGCCCGCCGGGCGCACCCATACCTGGGTTTCTCCTGTGTCTCGATCTGCCGGACGGTGCTCTCCATCCAGGAGAGCAGATCCCGTGCCATGCTGAAGAAGCGGTGCTTGTCGGCCGTGTCCACCAGCCGTGCCCGGCGCCCGCTGCACGCCTCCAGCAGCTCCTGCAGCGCTCGGGACACCTCCTGCTCCTGCTCCTGGATTCCGGCCGCCTTCTCCCCGGCATAGGCCGTCTGCAGGCGCGCCGCCGTCTCCCGAAACTGCTGCACCTGCACGGAGCATCGTGGAATGGTTCAGGGTGGAAGGGACCTTAAAGACCATCTAGCCCAACCTCCTGCTGTGGGTAGGGGCACCTTCCACTAGACCACTGGGAATGCTGAGTGCTGGCATCCGCAATGCCGGGATGGAGCCTCACCTGTGCCTCCAGCAGCTGGAGATCCCTCTCGAAGGCGCTGTGCATGCGGTGAAAAGCCTCCACCGTGCCAGCGTCCTCGCCCAGGTCCTGGGGCAGCTCCTGGCGCCGGGTGGCAATGAGGGCCAGCAGCTCAGTGCCGTCATAGAAGTACTTGTGGAGGTCGTGGGAGGCGGCAAGGAGCTGCATGCGGGTGTCGATCAGCTCCAGCAGGTCGGCCCAGCTCTCGTTCAGCCCGTCCTTCCACTCGGCCATGGTGGCCGCCTCGGTGTGCCCTGCGTCGATGAGGTCCTCGATGGTCAGGTTCACCCGGTCCACGCGCTCCTGCCCCACGCTGCCCGTCTCCCGCGCAAACTCCCGAAACTTCTCCCTCAGGAGCTGCACGGAGGGGAGAGAAGAGTCAAGTCACGCCCTCAAACCACCCGCTGGCACTGCCACGCTCACCCTGTGACCCTCACCGTGACGTGGTCCAGGTCCTGCCCCATCTCCTGGGAGGAGGCGACCACGTCGCGCTCGGCGATCCACTGCTCCAGGTCTTCCACCTCCCGCTTCAGCTGGAAGAGGTGGGACATGTTCTCCAGGCGCCGGCGGCGCTCCTCAGCCACCTCCTTCAGCCCCGCGTAGTGCTTGTCCACCTGGCCCTGCAGCCGGATGATCTGCTCCCTGCGCGGTCCCGGCACACAGACACCCAGTTCTCACCCGGGAAAAGATGTCCCCAACCCACCCATGTTGACAAGCAGGGGGGGTTGGGGGTGAAGGACCCGCTCTGTGCTCCCCATGTCCCTCTGCAGCCACCTCCCTGCCCAACCAGAGCAGCCAACACTGCCAGAGCTCCTGCCAAACCCCCCACCCATGCATCACTGAGGGCATGGGACCGCCCCGAGGGACAGGGGACACGCAGCAGTGGCACCTACCCCTCAGGGTGGCCGGCGGAGAGCAGCTGCTGTGCCCTCCCTGCCAGCTCCTTGATGGTGTGTCCGTAGTCCTCGATGGAGCGCAGCTGCCGGACATGTCTCTTCAGCATCACCAAGCCACTCTCCTCATCCTATGGCATGGAAGACAGAGGCTTGGTCAGGGGACAGGGACCAGGGTTCAGATCCACCGCCCACCCTACAGGGATGTCCTGGCTCCATCTGATGCCTTGGGGAGCAATGCTGAGCTCAGCGGGGCATGGCATGGCATGGCATGGCATGGGGTGGATAGTGTGTAATGGCACAGGAATGGCACATAGGAGTGTGACACACCACAATGTGTCCTGTTAGACATGGATGATGTCCAACAGCACAGCATGGCATGGCTCAGGTTGACATGGGGTGTCCCAGCACAGCATGACAGCACAGACCCCCCATGACATGGAGCACCACACGGATCCGCTCCTCACCTTTGGCTTCTCCTCGGGTCCCATGAAGAGCTCCTGCTCGCTGACCCAGGCCTCGGCCTCGCTGGCATCCAGGTAGTACTGCTGGGCCTCTTCAGCCTCCTGCAGGCGCCGGTGCCGGGCGGCTGCCTCCTCCTGCAGGGTCTCCCACAGCGCCTGCAGCTCCTGTGCTCGTGCCGCCAGCTCCGGGCCCGGCTCCTCACTGCTCCCCGCCGCCTCTCCCCGGCTCAGCACCTCAGCCAGGCGGGGGGCATGGCCCGCCAGCTCCTTCTGTAGCGTCTGCCGGGGGGCAGGAGGTCACAGTGATGGTCACCCAGGGGATGGGTGATCCCAAGGGACCCTCTGGGATGGTGGGTGTCGCCACAGCGCCTGGGCTCACCTGGTTCCTCTTGGCCAGGCGCTGCACGGTCGGGAGGTCAGTGCCATGATCTGTCGACCTCGCCAGGGACAGCCGCTCCTGCACCCACAGCTGCGGGAAAGAGCACCCACTGAGCCCCCCGCAGCACCCATGGGTGCCCCCTGCACCCCAGGCCCCGCTGTGGTGAGGATGCTCACCGTCTCATCCTCCAGATCCCGCCCCAGCTGGTACATGGCCTTGGCAGTCTCCAGCTCCTTCCTCTTCCTCTTCAGTGGCTCCAGCAGCTCAAGAACTCGCTGCCGGAGCATCTGCTCCTGCCCGGTGGCATCCGGCACGGCCCCGGCACCAGGGGTGCCCTGCCACCCCAGTTCCTCCAGCTCCTTCATCCACGTTCCCACTTGCTCTTCCAGTCTCTGCAGGGGCAAACCCATGTGAGCCAAGGGGGTCAGAGCCAAGCTGGAGACCCCCAGCCTCACTTGGGAACAAAAACCCATCACCTCGGACCTCCCACCCCTCCCCAAAGGAACCAGTGAGGTACCCCCACCCACCGTCAACCTCTTCAGCAGCAGGTTGGTGGCGGTGAGGTCCTGGACCTTCTTGGCGGCGCGCAGCTCCTCCTGCGCCCGCCCCAGCCACCTCTCCAGCTCCGCGTAGCTCTGGGCATACAGCGCCGAGCGCTCGGCCTCGAACAGCTGCCGACCCTTCTCCTCGGCGGCGCCGCGCAGCCCGTCCCAGCGCCGGCGCAGCTCCTCCAGCCGCCGCAGCACCACCTCGCTGTACTGCGGCTTGCGGCTCGCCAGCTCCGTCCCCTCCTGCGGCAACAACAGACAGGCTGGTGGCCACCACGGCACAGGGGCATCCCTCCCATGCCGCTGGCTGAGAACCTTCCAGAATCGTGGAATCGCTAAGGTTGGAAGAGGCCTCTAAGGCCACGGAGTCCAGCTGTTCCCTCAGTACAGCCAAGGCCACCACTGACCACGTCCCCAAGTGCCACATCCACACGACTTTTAAATCCCTCTACCACTGCCCTGGGAAGCCTGTGCCAGGGCTGGACAGTCCTTTCCATGAAGGAATTTTCCCTGATATATAACCTGAACCTCCCCTGGTACAGCTTGAGGTAGTTTCCTCTTGTCCTCTCCTTTGTTTCCTGGGAGCAGAGCCTGACCCCCACCTGGCTCCACCCTCCCGTCAGGGAGTTGTGGGGAGCGAGAAGGTGCCCCCTGAGCCTTGTTTTCTCCAGGCTGAGCCCCCCCAGCTCCCTCAGCCATTCCTCATGCTCCAGACCCTTCCCCAGCTCCGTTGACCCTCTCCGGTCACAGTGCCAGTACCCACCGCCTCGATCTTCTCCAGCCAGCTCTGGTTGGGTGCCAGCTCAGCCATGAATGCCTGGTGCTTCTGCCACTTGCTGTGGAGACCACGGGCTTCTCCGTAGGAGACATCCTGAGCCATCAGCATCTTCTCCTCCACCCAGGCATCAAACTGCAGGGAAAGGGTGTCAGGATTTGGCTGGTGGGGATGCCCCAGGGGTGCCACCGGCCGTGCCGTGTTCCTACCTCCCGGCAGCTCTGCAGGAAGGTCTGCAGGTCGTGGTTGTCCTGTAGCAAACCAGATGCCTCCTCCACCCTGGCCATGACGGCTCCGTGCCTGGCAGGGGACGGTGGATGGGTAGCGTCAGCCCCGCTGCCCACCCGCTGCCCACCCACCCACCAGCCCTGAGCTGGACTCACCGCTCCTGGAGAGCCTGGCACTTCTCGGAGATCTTCTCGGCAAAGATGTTCCCTTCAGCCACCAGCTTGGTGCCACCAGCCACCGCCTCGGGGACCTTCTCAGCACTGCTCTCCACACCGGCACGGAAATCCTGGAAGCGGCGCAGGGCAGCGGCCGAGCCCTCCAGCGTGGGGGGCAGCTCCAGGTGGGACAGCGTGTACTCCTGGGGGGGCACAGCAAGGGTTCAGCGGAGGGTCATCCCTTCTTGGGTGTGTGCCAAGGAACCCCAAAGGACGTTGCCTGGGCACCCACCTGGTTGGTGAGGAGGATCTCCGCCTGCTTGGCGTCGCGGAGGAACTCCTGGAAGTTGCGGCACTGGGTGAGGAAGCGCTGCCGAGCCTCCGCCATCCTGCCCAGGGCAGCCCAGCCGGCCTCCACGCCGCCCAGGCGCTGCCGCAGCCCCTCGTACTCGGGGTCCGTCTGCCCCCCCAGCACCCGCTCTCCCGCCTCCACCAGGGCAGCGAAGGCACCCGCGTGCTCCTCGGCGTCACGCCGGGCCGCCTCGTGCCGCTGCAGCATCTCCTCCGCCTCCGCCAAGGACGCCGGCACCTCGTCGGCAGCCGCCACGGCTTTCTGAGCGCCGAAGAGCCACGCCTGGAAGTCATCCAGGTCCTGCAGGAAGCTCCGGAGCTGCCCAGCTTCCCCCAGGGATGCCGCCCGCTCTCCCAGGGCTGCCTGCAGCTCGTCCCAGGCGGACGTCGCCGTCGCCAGCCTCTGGGCCACCTCCGGGGCCGCCTCGGGCCTCTCCTCGGCCAGGCGCTCGGCCTGGGAGCGCAGGGCAGCCAGGCGGTCCTGGGCCACCGCCAGCTCCCGCTCGATGCCGTAGAGCTTGCGCTGGGTGGCCAGGACGCCGGCCAGGTCACGGCCCAGTTCAGCCGTGGCCTCCACCGCCCGGGCTTTGCTCCGCAGCCACTGCTGGGTCTCCTCGGACTCCAGGTTGTAGTTAAGGAGTCGCAGCGCCGAGCCCACCGCCCGCCGGCGCTCCGACACCAGCTCCCGGAAACGGTCCCACCTGCGGGACAGAGGCGTGGGGTGGTGGGGGATGCACTGCTGGGATATCACCCACCAGCCCACCCACCCCAGTGTCACCCACCACGGTACCTCTTGTTGAGCTGCTCCTGGCACTGCCGCACCTGCGGGCTCCGGGGGTGCCCGCTGGCCAGGAGCCCATCGGCTGCCTGGTTGACCGCGGCGATCTGGGAAGCCACGGCAGCCATATCCTGCTCCAGCCCGTCCAGCCTGCGGGGAGAGCCGGGCTGAGCGCGGGCAGCACCTCCGCACCAAAGCACGGCGGCACCGCCACCGCGGGGGCTCCTACCTGCGCTGCGCCACGTCCAGGTCCTCCAGCGCCTGCGGTACCTCCAGCTGCGCCAGCCAGGTCTCCTTGGAGCCCATCCAGAGGTGGCAGGCGTCGCTCTCCCCGAAGACGGTGTAGAGGTCCAGGGCGTCCTGCAGCTGGCGGCCGCGGCGCTCGGCCAGCGCGGCCGCCTTTGCGTGCAGCTCCCGCAGTGCCGCCAGCCGGCTCTGAGCCTCGGGGCCGGCGCGCAGCTCCGGCGGGAAGCCCTCGGCTTGCTGCGCCAGTCGGTCCAGCTGCTCCCGGGCGGCCGCCAGCTCGTCCAGCAGCTCCTGGTGCTGCCGCAGCAGGACGAGGGTGCGGGATTCATCCTGGCCCAGCTCCTCGGCGGCCGCCCGCCGCTGGGCATCCTGCAGCCCCTCCGCCAGCTCCTCCACCTCCACCTGGAACTGGAAGAAGCCCTCGGCTTCCCGCAAGCCGCGCCGCCGGAACGCCGCCAGCTCCTCCAGCTGCGTCCACAGCGCCTGCACGGCCGCCCCCCGCTCCCGCAGCCGCTCGGCTGCCCGGCCCGCGGCCGCCAGCCCCTCGCCCGCCGCCAGCGCCTGCTGCAGCCGCCCGCCCCGGCTCCGCAGCTCGGCCTCGAAGGCAGCGTGCCGGCGCTGGAGCAGCAGCACGCCCGGCAGGTCCTTCCCGAAGTCCAGGGAGGAGTAGAGCTGCTCCTGCTCCTTTATCCAGCTCTCCGCCTCGTCCAGCTCCCACAGGCAGGTCCAGAGGGAGCGGGATTGCTCCAGCAAGGCTCTCCTCCGTGCCGCCAGCACCTGCAGCTCCCGCCGGCACATCTCCAGGTGGCTCACGCGGTCCCG